>NW_027473963.1:43958-111165 GCF_050947335.1 Megachile rotundata
TGATCGATAGAACGACAATTACTATACTTATTACTCTTATTATTATCATTCTAACTCATATTATTAACCATATTATGCAGATATGAGCGATAGAACTACAATTACTATACTCATTACTCTTATTATTATCAATCTAACTCATATTATTAGCCATATTATGCTTATATGATCGATAGAACGACAATTACTATACTCATTACTCTTATTATTATCAATCTAACTCATATTATTAGCCATACTATACTTATATGATCGACAGAACGGCAATTACTATACTTATTACACTTACTATTATCAATCTAACTCATATTATTAGCCATATTATGCTTATATGATCGATAGAACGACAATTACTGTACTTATTACTCTTACCATTATCGATCTAACTCATATTATTAACCATATTATGCTAATATGATCGATAGAACGACAATTACTATACTTATTACACCCACTATTATCAATCTAACTCATATTATTAACCATATTATGCAGATATGATCGATAGCACGACATTCACTATACTTATTACACTCACTATTATCAATCTAACTCATATTATTAACCATATTATGCAGATTTGATCGATAGAACGACAATTACTATACTTATTACTTTTATTATTATCATTCTAACTCATATTATTAACCATATTAAGCCGATATGATCGATAGAGCTACAATTACTATACTCATTACTCTTATTATTATCAATCTAACTCATATTATTAGCCATATTATGCTTATATGATCGATAGAACGACAATTACTATACTCATTACTCTTATTATTATCAATCTAACTCATATTATTAGCCATACTATACTTATATGATCGACAGAACGGCAATTACTATACTTATTACACTTACTATTATCTATCTAACTCATATTATTAGCCATATTATGCTTATATGATCTATAGAACGACAATTACTGTACTTATTACTCTTACCATTATCGATCTAACTCATATTATTAACCATATTATGCTAATATGATCGATAGAACGACAATTACTATACTTATTACACCCACTATTATCAATCTAACTCATATTATTAACCATATTATGCAGATATGATCGATAGCACGACATTTACTATACTTATTACTCTTATTATTATCAACCTAACTCATATTATTAGCCATATTATGCTTATATGATCGATAGAACGACAATTACTATACTTATTATTCTTATTTTTAACAACCCAGCTCATATTATTCGCCATATTATGCTTAAATGATCGATGGGAACGACAATTACTATACTTATTACTCTTATTATTATGAATCTAACTCATATTATTAGCCATATTATGCTTATATGATCGATAGAACGACAATTACTATACTTATTACTCTTATTATTATGAATCTAACTCATATTATTAACCATATTATGCAGATATGATCGATAGAACTACAATTACTATACTCATTACGCTTATTATTATCAATCTAACTCATATTATTAGCCATATTATGCTTCTATGATCTATAGAACGAGAATTACTATACTCACTACTCTTAGTACTATCAATCTAACTCATATTATTAGCCATATTATGCTTAAATGATCGATAGAACTACAATTACTATACTCATTACTCTTATTATTATCAATCTAACCCATATTATTAGCCATATTATGCTTATATGATCGATAGAACGAGAATTACTATACTCACTACTATTAGTATTATCAATCTAACTCATATTATTAGCCATATTATGCTTATATTGTCGATAGAACGACAATTACTATACTTATTACTGTTATTACTATCAATCTAACTCATATTATTAGCCATATTATGCTTAAATGATCGATAGAACGACAATTACTATACTTATTACACTCACTGTTATCAATCTAACTCATATTATTAACCATATTATGCAGATATGATCGATAGCACGACAATTACTATACTTATTACTCTTATTATTATCTATCTAGCTCATATTATTAGCCATATTATGCTTATATGAGCAATAGAACTACAATTACTATTCTTATTACTCTTATTATTATCAATCTATCTCATATTATTAGCCATATTATGCTTATATGATCGATAGAACGACAATTACTATACTTATTACTCTTATTATTATGAATCTAACTCATATTATTAACCATATTAAGCCGATATGATCGATAGAGCTACAATTACTATACTCATTACTCTTATTATTATCAATCTAACTCATATTATTAGCCATATTATGCTTATATGATCGATAGAACGACAATTACTATACTCATTACTCTTATTATTATCAATCTAACTCATATTATTAGCCATACTATACTTATATGATCGACAGAACGGCAATTACTATACTTATTACACTTACTATTATCAATCTAACTCATATTATTAGCCATATTATGCTTATATGATCGATAGAACGACAATTACTGTACTTATTACTCTTACCATTATCGACCTAACTCATATTATTAACCATATTATGCTAATATGATCGATAGAACGACAATTACTATACTTATTACACCCACTATTATCAATCTAACTCATATTATTAACCATATTATGCAGATATGATCGATAGCACGACATTTACTATACTTATTACTCTTATTATTATCAACCTAACTCATATTATTAGCCATATTATGCTTCTATGATCTATAGAACGAGAATTACTATACTCACTACTCTTAGTACTATCAATCTAACTCATATTATTAGCCATATTATGCTTAAATGATCGATGGAACGACAATTACTATACTTATTACTCTTATTATTATGAATCTAACTCATATTATTAGCCATATTATGCTTATATGATCGATAGAACGACAATTACTATACTTATTACTCTTATTATTATGAATCTAACTCATATTATTAACCATATTATGCAGATATGATCGATAGCACGACAATTACTATACTTATTACTCTTATTATTATCAATCTAACTCATATTATTAGCCATATTATGCTTATATGAGCAATAGAACTACAATTACTATACTTATTACTCTTGTTATTGTCAATCTAACTCATATCATTAACCATATTATGCAGATATGATCGATAGAGCTACAATTACTATACTCATTACTCTTATTATTATCAATCCAACTCATATTATTACCCATATTATGCTGATATGATCCGTAGAACAACATTCACTATACTTATTACACTCACTATTATCAATCTAACTCATATTATTAACCATATTATGCAGATATGATCGATAGAACGACAATTACTATACTTATTACTCTTATTATTATCATTCTAACTCATATTATTAACCATATTAAGCCGATATGATCGATAGAGCTACAATTACTATACTCATTACTCTTATTATTATCAATCTAACTCATATTATTAGCCATATTATGCTTATATGATCGATAGAACGACAATTACTATACTCATTACTCTTATTATTATCAATCTAACTCATATTATTAGCCATACTATACTTATATGATCGACAGAACGGCAATTACTATACTTATTACACTTACTATTATCTATCTAACTCATATTATTAGCCATATTATGCTTATATGATCTATAGAACGACAATTACTGTACTTATTACTCTTACCATTATCGATCTAACTCATATTATTAACCATATTATGCTTAAATGATCGATGGAACGACAATTACTATACTTATTACTCTTATTATTATGAATCTAACTCATATTATTAGCCATATTATGCTTATATGATCGATAGAACGACAATTACTATACTTATTACTCTTATTATTATGAATCTAACTCATATTATTAACCATATTATGCAGATATGATCGATAGATCTACAATTACTATACTCATTACTCTTATTATTATCAATCTAACTCATATTATTGGCCATATTATGCTTATATGATCGATAGAACGAGAATTACTATACTCACTACTCTTAGTATTATCAATCTAACTCATATTATTAGCCATATTATGCTTAAATGATCGATAGAACGGCAATTACTATACCTATTACTCTTATTATTATCAATTTAACTCATATTATTACCCATATTATGCTTATATGATCGATAGAACGACAATTACTATACTTATTACTCTTATTATTATGAATCTAACTCATATTATTAACCATATTATGCAGATATGATCGATAGAACTACAATTACTATACTCATTACTCTTATTATTATCAATCTAACTCTTATTATTAGCCATATTATGCTTATAATATCGATAGAACGACAATTACTATACTTATTACTCTTATTATTATCAATCTAACTCATATTATTAGCCACATTATGCTTATATGATCGATAGAACGACAATTACTATACTTATTACTCTTATTATTATCAATCTAACTCATATTGTTAACCATATTATGCTTATATGATCGATAGAACGACAATTACTCTACTTATTACTCTTATTATTATCAATCTAACTCATATTATTAACCATATTATGCAGATATGATCGATAGCACGACATTTACTATACTTATTACTCTTATTATCATCAATCTAACTCATATTATTGGCCATATTATGCTTAAATGATCGATAGAACGACAATTACTATACTTATTACTCTTATTATTATAAATCCAACCCATATTATTACCAATATTATGATTATATGATCGATAGAACGACATTTACTATACTTATTACACTCACTATTATCAATCTAACTCATGTTATTAACCATATTATGCAGATATGATCGATAGAACGACATTTACTGTACACATTACTCTTACTATTATCAATCTAACTCATATTATTAACCATATTATGCTAATATGATCGATAGAACGACAATTACTATACTTATTACACCCACTATTATGAATCTAACTCATATTATTAACCATATTATGCAGATATGATCGATAGCACGACATTTACTATACTTATTGCTCTTATTATTATCAGCCTAACTCATATTATTAACCATATTATGCAGATATGATCGATAGCACGACATTTACTATACTTATTACTCTTATCATTATCAACCTAACTCATATTATTAGCCATATTATGCTTATATGATCGATAGAACGACAATTACTATACTTATTATTCTTATTTTTATGAATCTAACTCATATTATTCGCCATATTATGCTTATATGATTGATAGAACTACAATTACTATACTCATTACTCTTATTATTATCAATCCAACTCATATTATTACCCGTATTATGCTGATATGATCGATAGAACGACATTCACTATACTTATTACACTCACTATTATCAATTTAAGTCATATTATTAACCATATTATGCAGATATGATCGATAGAACGACAATTACTATACTCATTACTCTTATTATTATCATTCTAACTCATATTATTAACCATATTAAGCCGATATGATCGATAGAGCTACAATTACTATACTCATTACTCTTATTATTATCAATCTAACTCATATTATTAGCCATATTATGCTTATACGATCGATAGAACGACAATTACTATACTCATTACTCTTATTATTATCAATCTAACTCATATTATTAGCCATATTATGCTTATATGATCGATAGAACGACAAATACTATACTTATTACTCTTATTATTATCAATCTAATTCATATTATTAACCATATTATGCTAATATGATCGATAGAACGACAATTACTATACTTATTACACTCACTGTTATCAATCTAACTCATATTATTAACCATATTATGCAGATATGATCAATAGCACGACATTTACTTTACACATTACTCTTACTATTATCAATCTAACTCATATTATTAACCATATTATGCAGATATGATCGATAGCACGACATTTACTATACTTACTACTCTTATTATTATCAATCTAACTCATATTATTAGCCATATTATGCTTAAATGATCGATAGAACGACAATTACTATACTTATTACTCTTATTATTATGAACCTAACTCATATTATTAGCCATATTATGCTTATATGAGCAATAGAACTACAATTACTATACTTATTACTCTTATTATTATCAATCTAACTCATATTATTAACCATATTATGCAGATATGATCGATAGAACTACAATTACGATACTCATTACTCTTATTATTATCAATCTAACTCGTATTATTAGCCATATTATGCTTCTATGATCGATAGAACGAGAATTACTATACTCACTACTCTTAGTATTATCAATCTAACTCATATTATTAACCATATTATGCTTATATTATCGATAGAACGACAATTACTATACTTATTACTGTTATTACTAACAATCTAAATCATATTATTAGCCATATTATCCTTAAATGATCGATAGAACGACAATTACTATACATATTACTCTTATTATTATCAATCTAACTCATATTATTAGCCATATTATGCTTATATGATCGATAGAACGACAATTACTATACTCATTACTCTTATTATTATCAATCTAACTCATATTATTAGCCATATTATGCTTATATGATCGACAGAACGACAATTACTATACTTATTACACTCACTATTATCAATCTAACTCATATTATTAACCATACTATGCAGATATGATCGACAGCACGACATTTACTATACTTATTACTCTTATTATCATCAATCTAACTCATATTATTAGCCATATTATGCTTAAATGATCGATAGAACGACAATTATTATGCTCATTACTCTTATTATTATCAATCTAACTCATATTATTAGCCATATTATGCTTCTATGATCGATAGAACGAGAATTACTATACTCACTACTCTTAGTATTATCAATCTAACTCATATTATTAGCCACATTATGCTTATATGATCGATAGAACGACAATTACTATTCTTATTACTGTTATTACTAACAATCTAACTCATATTATTAGCCATATTATGCTTAAATGATCGATAGAACGACAATTACTATACATATTACTCTTATTATTATCAATCTAACTCATATTATTAGCCATATTATGCTTATATGATCGATAGAACGACAATTACTATACTCACTACTCTTAGTATTATCAATCTAACTCATATTATTAGCCACATTATGCTTATTTGATCGATAGAACTACAATTACTATACTCATTACTCTTATTATTATCAATCCAACTCATATTATTACCCATATTATGCTGATATGATCGATAGGACAACATTCACTATACTTATTACACTCACTATTTACAATCTAACTCATATTATTAACCATATTATGCAGATATGATCGATAGAGCGACAATTACTGTACTTATTACTCTTACCATTATCGATCTAACTCATATTATTAACCATATTATGCTAATATGATCGATAGAACGACAATTACTATACTTATTACACCCACTATTATCAATCTAACTCATATTATTAACCATATTATGCAGATATGATCGATAGCACGACATTCACTATACTTATTACACTCACTATTATCAATCTAACTCATATTATTAACCATATTATGCAGATTTGATCGATAGAACGACAATTACTATACTTATTACTTTTATTATTATCATTCTAACTCATATTATTAACCATATTAAGCCGATATGATCGATAGAGCTACAATTACTATACTCATTACTCTTATTATTATCAATCTAACTCATATTATTAGCCATATTATGCTTATATGATCGATAGAACGACAATTACTATACTCATTACTCTTATTATTATCAATCTAACTCATATTATTAGCCATACTATACTTATATGATCGACAGAACGGCAATTACTATACTTATTACACTTACTATTATCTATCTAACTCATATTATTAGCCATATTATGCTTATATGATCTATAGAACGACAATTACTGTACTTATTACTCTTACCATTATCGATCTAACTCATATTATTAACCATATTATGCTTAAATGATCGATGGAACGACAATTACTATACTTATTACTCTTATTATTATGAATCTAACTCATATTATTAGCCATATTATGCTTATATGATCGATAGAACGACAATTACTATACTTATTACTCTTATTATTATGAATCTAACTCATATTATTAACCATATTATGCAGATATGATCGATAGATCTACAATTACTATACTCATTACTCTTATTATTATCAATCTAACTCATATTATTGGCCATATTATGCTTATATGATCGATAGAACGAGAATTACTATACTCACTACTCTTAGTATTATCAATCTAACTCATATTATTAGCCATATTATGCTTAAATGACCGATAGAACGGCAATTACTATACCTATTACTCTTATTATTATCAATTTAACTCATATTATTACCCATATTATGCTTATATGATCGATAGAACGACAATTACTATACTTATTACTCTTATTATTATGAATCTAACTCATATTATTAACCATATTATGCAGATATGATCGATAGAACTACAATTACTATACTCATTACTCTTATTATTATCAATCTAACTCTTATTATTAGCCATATTATGCTTATAATATCGATAGAACGACAATTACTATACTTATTACTCTTATTATTATCAATCTAACTCATATTATTAGCCACATTATGCTTATATGATCGATAGAACGACAATTACTATACTTATTACTCTTATTATTATCAATCTAACTCATATTGTTAACCATATTATGCTTATATGATCGATAGAACGACAATTACTCTACTTATTACTCTTATTATTATCAATCTAACTCATATTATTAACCATATTATGCAGATATGATCGATAGCACGACATTTACTATACTTATTACTCTTATTATCATCAATCTAACTCATATTATTGGCCATATTATGCTTAAATGATCGATAGAACGACAATTACTATACTTATTACTCTTATTATTATAAATCCAACCCATATTATTACCAATATTATGATTATATGATCGATAGAACGACATTTACTATACTTATTACACTCACTATTATCAATCTAACTCATGTTATTAACCATATTATGCAGATATGATCGATAGAACGACATTTACTGTACACATTACTCTTACTATTATCAATCTAACTCATATTATTAACCATATTATGCTAATATGATCGATAGAACGACAATTACTATACTTATTACACCCACTATTATGAATCTAACTCATATTATTAACCATATTATGCAGATATGATCGATAGCACGACATTTACTATACTTATTGCTCTTATTATTATCAGCCTAACTCATATTATTAACCATATTATGCAGATATGATCGATAGCACGACATTTACTATACTTATTACTCTTATCATTATCAACCTAACTCATATTATTAGCCATATTATGCTTATATGATCGATAGAACGACAATTACTATACTTATTATTCTTATTTTTATGAATCTAACTCATATTATTCGCCATATTATGCTTATATGATTGATAGAACTACAATTACTATACTCATTACTCTTATTATTATCAATCCAACTCATATTATTACCCGTATTATGCTGATATGATCGATAGAACGACATTCACTATACTTATTACACTCACTATTATCAATTTAAGTCATATTATTAACCATATTATGCAGATATGATCGATAGAACGACAATTACTATACTCATTACTCTTATTATTATCATTCTAACTCATATTATTAACCATATTAAGCCGATATGATCGATAGAGCTACAATTACTATACTCATTACTCTTATTATTATCAATCTAACTCATATTATTAGCCATATTATGCTTATACGATCGATAGAACGACAATTACTATACTCATTACTCTTATTATTATCAATCTAACTCATATTATTAGCCATATTATGCTTATATGATCGATAGAACGACAAATACTATACTTATTACTCTTATTATTATCAATCTAATTCATATTATTAACCATATTATGCTAATATGATCGATAGAACGACAATTACTATACTTATTACACTCACTGTTATCAATCTAACTCATATTATTAACCATATTATGCAGATATGATCAATAGCACGACATTTACTTTACACATTACTCTTACTATTATCAATCTAACTCATATTATTAACCATATTATGCAGATATGATCGATAGCACGACATTTACTATACTTACTACTCTTATTATTATCAATCTAACTCATATTATTAGCCATATTATGCTTAAATGATCGATAGAACGACAATTACTATACTTATTACTCTTATTATTATGAACCTAACTCATATTATTAGCCATATTATGCTTATATGAGCAATAGAACTACAATTACTATACTTATTACTCTTATTATTATCAATCTAACTCATATTATTAACCATATTATGCAGATATGATCGATAGAACTACAATTACGATACTCATTACTCTTATTATTATCAATCTAACTCGTATTATTAGCCATATTATGCTTCTATGATCGATAGAACGAGAATTACTATACTCACTACTCTTAGTATTATCAATCTAACTCATATTATTAACCATATTATGCTTATATTATCGATGGAACGACAATTACTATACTTATTACTGTTATTACTAACAATCTAAATCATATTATTAGCCATATTATCCTTAAATGATCGATAGAACGACAATTACTATACATATTACTCTTATTATTATCAATCTAACTCATATTATTAGCCATATTATGCTTATATGATCGATAGAACGACAATTACTATACTCATTACTCTTATTATTATCAATCTAACTCATATTATTAGCCATATTATGCTTATATGATCGACAGAACGACAATTACTATACTTATTACACTCACTATTATCAATCTAACTCATATTATTAACCATACTATGCAGATATGATCGACAGCACGACATTTACTATACTTATTACTCTTATTATCATCAATCTAACTCATATTATTAGCCATATTATGCTTAAATGATCGATAGAACGACAATTATTATGCTCATTACTCTTATTATTATCAATCTAACTCATATTATTAGCCATATTATGCTTCTATGATCGATAGAACGAGAATTACTATACTCACTACTCTTAGTATTATCAATCTAACTCATATTATTAGCCACATTATGCTTATATGATCGATAGAACGACAATTACTATTCTTATTACTGTTATTACTAACAATCTAACTCATATTATTAGCCATATTATGCTTAAATGATCGATAGAACGACAATTACTATACATATTACTCTTATTATTATCAATCTAACTCATATTATTAGCCATATTATGCTTATATGATCGATAGAACGACAATTACTATACTCACTACTCTTAGTATTATCAATCTAACTCATATTATTAGCCACATTATGCTTATTTGATCGATAGAACTACAATTACTATACTCATTACTCTTATTATTATCAATCCAACTCATATTATTACCCATATTATGCTGATATGATCGATAGGACAACATTCACTATACTTATTACACTCACTATTTACAATCTAACTCATATTATTAACCATATTATGCAGATATGATCGATAGAGCGACAATTACTATACTTATTACTCTTATTATTTTCATTCTAACTCATATTATTAACCATATTATGCAGATATGAGCGATAGAACTACAATTACTATACTCATTACTCTTATTATTATCAATCTAACTCATATTATTAGCCATATTATGCTTATATGATCGATAGAACGACAATTACTATACTTATTATTCTTATCTTTATCAACCCAACTCATATTATTCGCCATATTATGCTTAAATGATCGATAGAACGACAATTACTATACTTATTACTCTTATTATTATCAATCCAACTCATATTATTACCCGTATTATGCTGATATGATCGATAGAACGACATTCACTATACTTATTACACTCACTATTATCAATTTAACTCATATTATTAACCATATTATGCAGATATGATCGATAGAACGACAATTACTATACTCATTACTCTTATTATTATCATTCTAACTCATATTATTAACCATATTAAGCCGATATGATCGATAGAGCTACAATTACTATACTCATTACTCTTATTATTATCAATCTAACTCATATTATTAGCCATATTATGCTTATATGATCGATAGAACGACAATTACTATACTCATTACTCTTATTATTATCAATCTAACTCATATTATTAACCATATTATGCAGATATGATCGATAGCACGACATTTACTATACTTATTACTCTTATTATTATCAACCTAACTCATATTATTAACCATATTATGCAGATATGATCGATAGCACGACATTTACTATACTTATTACTCTTATTATTATCAACCTAACTCATATAATTAGCCATATTATGCTTAAATGATCGATAGAACGACAATTGTTATGCTCATTACTCTTATTATTATCAATCTAACTCATATTATTAGCCATATTATGCTTCTATGATCGATAGAACGAGAATTACTATACTCACTACTCTTAGTATTATCAATCTAACTCATATTATTAGCCACATTATGCTTATATGATCGATAGAACTACAATTACTATACTCATTACTCTTATTATTATCAATCCAACTCATATTATTACCCATATTATGCTGATATGATCGATAGGACAACATTCACTATACTTATTACACTCACTATTTACAATCTAACTCATATTATTAACCATATTATGCAGATATGATCGATAGAGCGACAATTACTATACTTATTACTCTTATTATTTTCATTCTAACTCATATTATTAACCATATTATGCAGATATGAGCGATAGAACTACAATTACTATACTCATTACTCTTATTATTATCAATCTAACTCATATTATTAGCCATATTATGCTTATATGATCGATAGAACGACAATTACTATACTTATTATTCTTATCTTTATCAACCCAACTCATATTATTCGCCATATTATGCTTAAATGATCGATAGAACGACAATTACTATACTTATTACTCTTATTATTATCAATCCAACTCATATTATTACCCGTATTATGCTGATATGATCGATAGAACGACATTCACTATACTTATTACACTCACTATTATCAATTTAACTCATATTATTAACCATATTATGCAGATATGATCGATAGAACGACAATTACTATACTCATTACTCTTATTATTATCATTCTAACTCATATTATTAACCATATTAAGCCGATATGATCGATAGAGCTACAATTACTATACTCATTACTCTTATTATTATCAATCTAACTCATATTATTAGCCATATTATGCTTATATGATCGATAGAACGACAATTACTATACTCATTACTCTTATTATTATCAATCTAACTCATATTATTAACCATATTATGCAGATATGATCGATAGCACGACATTTACTATACTTATTACTCTTATTATTATCAACCTAACTCATATTATTAACCATATTATGCAGATATGATCGATAGCACGACATTTACTATACTTATTACTCTTATTATTATCAACCTAACTCATATAATTAGCCATATTATGCTTAAATGATCGATAGAACGACAATTGTTATGCTCATTACTCTTATTATTATCAATCTAACTCATATTATTAGCCATATTATGCTTCTATGATCGATAGAACGAGAATTACTATACTCACTACTCTTAGTATTATCAATCTAACTCATATTATTAGCCACATTATGCTTATATGATCGATAGAACTACAATTACTATACTCATTACTCTTATTATTATCAATCCAACTCATATTATTACCCATATTATGCTGATATGATCGATAGAACAACATTCACTATACTTATTACACTCACTATTATCAATCTAACTCATATTATTATCCATATTATGCAGATATGATCGATAGGGCGACAATTACTATAATTATTACTCTTATTATTTTCATTCTAACTCATATTATTAACCATATTATGCAGATATGAGCGATAGAACTACAATTACTATACTCATTACTCTTATTATTATCAATCTAACTCATATTATTAGCCATATTATGCTTATATGATCGATAGAACAACAATTACTATACTTATTATTCTTATTTTTATCAACCCAACTCATATTATTTGCCATATTATGCTTAAATGATCGATAGAACGACAATTACTATACTTATTACTCTTATTATTATGAATCTAACTCATATTATTAGCCATATTATGCTTATATGATCGATAGAGCTACAATTACTATACTCATTACTCTTATTATTATCAATCCAACTCATATTATTACCCATATTATGCTGATATGATCGATAGAACGACAATTACTATACTTATTACTCTTATTATTATCATTCTAACTCATATTATTAACCATATTAAGCCGATATGATCGATAGAACGACAATTACTATACTTATTACTCTTATTATTATGAATCTAACTCATACTATTAACCATATTATGCAGATATGATCGATAGATCTACAATTACTATACTCATTACTCTTATTATTATCAATCTAACTCATATTATTGGCCATATTATGCTTATATGATCGATAGAACGAGAATTACTATACTCACTACTCTTAGTATTATCAATCTAACTCATATTATTAGCCATATTATGCTTAAATGACCGATAGAACGGCAATTACTATACCTATTACTCTTATTATTATCAATTTAACTCATATTATTACCCATATTATGCTTATATGATCGATAGAACGACAATTACTATACTTATTACTCTTATTATTATGAATCTAACTCATATTATTAACCATATTATGCAGATATGATCGATAGAACTACAATTACTATACTCATTACTCTTATTATTATCAATCTAACTCTTATTATTAGCCATATTATGCTTATAATATCGATAGAACGACAATTACTATACTTATTACTCTTATTATTATCAATCTAACTCATATTATTAGCCACATTATGCTTATATGATCGATAGAACGACAATTACTATACTTATTACTCTTATTATTATCAATCTAACTCATATTGTTAACCATATTATGCTTATATGATCGATAGAACGACAATTACTCTACTTATTACTCTTATTATTATCAATCTAACTCATATTATTAACCATATTATGCAGATATGATCGATAGCACGACATTTACTTTACTTATTACTCTTATTATCATCAATCTAACTCATATTATTGGCCATATTATGCTTAAATGATCGATAGAACGACAATTACTATACTTATTACTCTTATTATTATAAATCCAACCCATATTATTACCAATATTATGATTATATGATCGATAGAACGACATTTACTATACTTATTACACTCACTATTATCAATCTAACTCATGTTATTAACCATATTATGCAGATATGATCGATAGAACGACATTTACTGTACACATTACTCTTACTATTATCAATCTAACTCATATTATTAACCATATTATGCTAATATGATCGATAGAACGACAATTACTATACTTATTACACCCACTATTATGAATCTAACTCATATTATTAACCATATTATGCAGATATGATCGATAGCACGACATTTACTATACTTATTGCTCTTATTATTATCAGCCTAACTCATATTATTAACCATATTATGCAGATATGATCGATAGCACGACATTTACTATACTTATTACTCTTATCATTATCAACCTAACTCATATTATTAGCCATATTATGCTTATATGATCGATAGAACGACAATTACTATACTTATTATTCTTATTTTTATGAATCTAACTCATATTATTCGCCATATTATGCTTATATGATTGATAGAACTACAATTACTATACTCATTACTCTTATTATTATCAATCCAACTCATATTATTACCCGTATTATGCTGATATGATCGATAGAACGACATTCACTATACTTATTACACTCACTATTATCAATTTAAGTCATATTATTAACCATATTATGCAGATATGATCGATAGAACGACAATTACTATACTCATTACTCTTATTATTATCATTCTAACTCATATTATTAACCATATTAAGCCGATATGATCGATAGAGCTACAATTACTATACTCATTACTCTTATTATTATCAATCTAACTCATATTATTAGCCATATTATGCTTATACGATCGATAGAACGACAATTACTATACTCATTACTCTTATTATTATCAATCTAACTCATATTATTAGCCATATTATGCTTATATGATCGATAGAACGACAAATACTATACTTATTACTCTTATTATTATCAATCTAATTCATATTATTAACCATATTATGCTAATATGATCGATAGAACGACAATTACTATACTTATTACACTCACTGTTATCAATCTAACTCATATTATTAACCATATTATGCAGATATGATCAATTGCACGACATTTACTTTACACATTACTCTTACTATTATCAATCTAACTCATATTATTAACCATATTATGCAGATATGATCGATAGCACGACATTTACTATACTTACTACTCTTATTATTATCAATCTAACTCATATTATTAGCCATATTATGCTTAAATGATCGATAGAACGACAATTACTATACTTATTACTCTT
Organism: Megachile rotundata; assembly: GCF_050947335.1. Lineage (NCBI taxonomy): Eukaryota > Metazoa > Arthropoda > Insecta > Hymenoptera > Megachilidae > Megachile > Megachile rotundata. The sequence continues at coordinate 60,432 of NW_027473963.1, forward strand.
ATTATTATGAACCTAACTCATATTATTAGCCATATTATGCTTATATGAGCAATAGAACTACAATTACTATACTTATTACTCTTATTATTATCAATCTAACTCATATTATTAACCATATTATGCAGATATGATCGATAGAACTACAATTACGATACTCATTACTCTTATTATTATCAATCTAACTCGTATTATTAGCCATATTATGCTTCTATGATCGATAGAACGAGAATTACTATACTCACTACTCTTAGTATTATCAATCTAACTCATATTATTAACCATATTATGCTTATATTATCGATGGAACGACAATTACTATACTTATTACTGTTATTACTAACAATCTAAATCATATTATTAGCCATATTATCCTTAAATGATCGATAGAACGACAATTACTATACATATTACTCTTATTATTATCAATCTAACTCATATTATTAGCCATATTATGCTTATATGATCGATAGAACGACAATTACTATACTCATTACTCTTATTATTATCAATCTAACTCATATTATTAGCCATATTATGCTTATATGATCGACAGAACGACAATTACTATACTTATTACACTCACTATTATCAATCTAACTCATATTATTAACCATACTATGCAGATATGATCGACAGCACGACATTTACTATACTTATTACTCTTATTATCATCAATCTAACTCATATTATTAGCCATATTATGCTTAAATGATCGATAGAACGACAATTATTATGCTCATTACTCTTATTATTATCAATCTAACTCATATTATTAGCCATATTATGCTTCTATGATCGATAGAACGAGAATTACTATACTCACTACTCTTAGTATTATCAATCTAACTCATATTATTAGCCACATTATGCTTATATGATCGATAGAACGACAATTACTATTCTTATTACTGTTATTACTAACAATCTAACTCATATTATTAGCCATATTATGCTTAAATGATCGATAGAACGACAATTACTATACATATTACTCTTATTATTATCAATCTAACTCATATTATTAGCCATATTATGCTTATATGATCGATAGAACGACAATTACTATACTCACTACTCTTAGTATTATCAATCTAACTCATATTATTAGCCACATTATGCTTATTTGATCGATAGAACTACAATTACTATACTCATTACTCTTATTATTATCAATCCAACTCATATTATTACCCATATTATGCTGATATGATCGATAGGACAACATTCACTATACTTATTACACTCACTATTTACAATCTAACTCATATTATTAACCATATTATGCAGATATGATCGATAGAGCGACAATTACTATACTTATTACTCTTATTATTTTCATTCTAACTCATATTATTAACCATATTATGCAGATATGAGCGATAGAACTACAATTACTATACTCATTACTCTTATTATTATCAATCTAACTCATATTATTAGCCATATTATGCTTATATGATCGATAGAACGACAATTACTATACTTATTATTCTTATCTTTATCAACCCAACTCATATTATTCGCCATATTATGCTTAAATGATCGATAGAACGACAATTACTATACTTATTACTCTTATTATTATCAATCCAACTCATATTATTACCCGTATTATGCTGATATGATCGATAGAACGACATTCACTATACTTATTACACTCACTATTATCAATTTAACTCATATTATTAACCATATTATGCAGATATGATCGATAGAACGACAATTACTATACTCATTACTCTTATTATTATCATTCTAACTCATATTATTAACCATATTAAGCCGATATGATCGATAGAGCTACAATTACTATACTCATTACTCTTATTATTATCAATCTAACTCATATTATTAGCCATATTATGCTTATATGATCGATAGAACGACAATTACTATACTCATTACTCTTATTATTATCAATCTAACTCATATTATTAACCATATTATGCAGATATGATCGATAGCACGACATTTACTATACTTATTACTCTTATTATTATCAACCTAACTCATATTATTAACCATATTATGCAGATATGATCGATAGCACGACATTTACTATACTTATTACTCTTATTATTATCAACCTAACTCATATAATTAGCCATATTATGCTTAAATGATCGATAGAACGACAATTGTTATGCTCATTACTCTTATTATTATCAATCTAACTCATATTATTAGCCATATATGCTTCTATGATCGATAGAACGAGAATTACTATACTCACTACTCTTAGTATTATCAATCTAACTCATATTATTAGCCACATTATGCTTATATGATCGATAGAACTACAATTACTATACTCATTACTCTTATTATTATCAATCCAACTCATATTATTACCCATATTATGCTGATATGATCGATAGAACAACATTCACTATACTTATTACACTCACTATTATCAATCTAACTCATATTATTATCCATATTATGCAGATATGATCGATAGGGCGACAATTACTATAATTATTACTCTTATTATTTTCATTCTAACTCATATTATTAACCATATTATGCAGATATGAGCGATAGAACTACAATTACTATACTCATTACTCTTATTATTATCAATCTAACTCATATTATTAGCCATATTATGCTTATATGATCGATAGAACAACAATTACTATACTTATTATTCTTATTTTTATCAACCCAACTCATATTATTTGCCATATTATGCTTAAATGATCGATAGAACGACAATTACTATACTTATTACTCTTATTATTATGAATCTAACTCATATTATTAGCCATATTATGCTTATATGATCGATAGAGCTACAATTACTATACTCATTACTCTTATTATTATCAATCCAACTCATATTATTACCCATATTATGCTGATATGATCGATAGAACGACAATTACTATACTTATTACTCTTATTATTATCATTCTAACTCATATTATTAACCATATTAAGCCGATATGATCGATAGAGCTACAATTACTATACCCATTACTCTTATTATTATCAATCTAACTCATATTATTAGCCATATTATGATTATATGATCGATAGAACGACAATTACTATACTCATTACTCTTATTATTATCAATCTAACTCATATTATTAGCCATACTATACTTATATGATCGACAGAACTACAATTACTATACTTATTACACTTACTATTATCAATCTAACTCATATTATTAGCCATATTATGCTTATATGATCGATAGAACGACAATTACTGTACTTATTACTCTTATCATTATCGATCTAACTCATATTATTAACCATATTATGCTAATATGATCGATAGAACGACAATTACTATACTTATTACACCCACTATTATCAATCTAACTCATATTATTAACCATATTATGCAGATATGATCGATAGCACGACATTTACTATACTTATTACTCTTATTATTATCAACCTAACTCATATTATTAACCATATTATGCAGATATGATCGATAGCACGACATTTACTATACTTATTACTCTTATTATTATCAACCTAACTCATATTATTAGCCATATATGCTTATATGATCGATAGAACGACAATTACTATACTTATTATTCTTATTTTTATGAATCTAACTCATATTATTAGCCATATTATGCTTATATGATCGATAGAACTACAATTACTATACTCATTACTCTTATTATTATCAATCCAACTCATATTATTACCCGTATTATGTTGATATGATCGATAGAACGACATTCACTATACCTATTACAATCACTATTATCAATTTAACTCATATTATTAACCATATTATGCAGATATGATCGATAGAACGACAATTACTATACTCATTACTCTTATTATTATCATTCTAACTCATATTATTAACCATATTAAGCCGATATGATCGATAGAGCTACAATTACTATACTCATTACTCTTATTATTATCAATCTAACTCATATTATTAGCCATATTATGCTTATATGATCGATAGAACGACAATTACTATACTCATTACTCTTATTATTATCAATCTAACTCATATTATTAGCCATATTATACTTATATGATCGACAGAACGACAATTACTATACTTATTACACTTACTATTATCAACCTAACTCATATTATTAGCCATATTATGCTTATATGATCGAGAGAACGACAATTACTATACTTATTACTTTTATTATTATCAATCCAACTCATATTATTAGCCATAATATGCTTAAATGATCGATAGAACTACAATTACTATACTCACTACTCTTAGTATTATCAATCTAACTCATATTATTAGCCATATTATGCTAATATGATCGCGAGAACGACAATTACTATACTTATTACACTCACTGTTATCAATCGAACTCATATTATTAACCATATTATGCAAATTTGATCGGTAGAACGACAATTACTATACTTATTACTGTTATTATTATCAATCTAACTCATATTATTAGCCATATTATGCTTAAATGATCGATAGAACTACAATTACTGTACTCATTACTCTTATTATTATCAATCTAACCCATATTATTAGCCATATTATGCTAATATGATCGACAGAACGACAATTACTATACTTATTACACTCACTTTTATCAATCTAACTCATATTATTAACCATATTATGCAAATTTGATAGATAGAACGACAATCACTATACTTATTACTCTTATTATTATCATCTAACTCATATTATTAGCCACATTATGCTTATATGATCGATAGAACTACAATTACTATACTCATTACTCTTATTATTATCAATCCAACTCATATTATTACCCATATTATGCTGATATAATCGATAGAACAACATTCACTATACTTATTACACTCACTATTATCAATCTAACTCATATTATTAACCATATTATGCAGATATGATCGATAGAGCGACAATTACTATACTTATTACTCTTATTATTTTCATTCTAACTCATATTATTAACCATATTATGCAGATATGAGCGATAGAACTACAATTACTATACTCATTACTCTTATTATTATCAATCTAACTCATATTATTAGCCATATTATGCTTATATGATCGATAGAACGACAATTACTATACTTATTATTCTTATTTTTATCAACCCAACTCATATTATTCGCCATATTATGCTTAAATGATCGATAGAACGACAATTACTATACTTATTACTCTTATTATTATGAATCTAACTCATATTATTAGCCATATTATGCTTATATGATCGATAGAGCTACAATTACTATACTCATTACTCTTATTATTATCAATCCAACTCATATTATTACCCATATTATGCTGATATGATCGATAGAACGACAATTACTATACTCATTACTCTTATTATTATCAATCTAACTCATATTATTAGCCATACTATACTTATATGATCGACAGAACGACAATTACTATACTTATTACACTTACTATTATCAATCTAACTCATATTATTAGCCATATTATGCTTATATGATCGATAGAACGACAATTACTGTACTTATTACTCTTATCATTATCGATCTAACTCATATTATTAACCATATTATGCTAATATGATCGATAGAACGACAATTACTATACTTATTACACCCACTATTATCAATCTAACTCATATTATTAACCATATTATGCAGATATGATCGATAGCACGACATTTACTATACTTATTACTCTTATTATTATCAACCTAACTCATATTATTAACCATATTATGCAGATATGATCGATAGCACGACATTTACTATACTTATTACTCTTATTATTATCAACCTAACTCATATTATTAGCCATATTATGCTTATATGATCGATAGAACGACAATTACTATACTTATTATTCTTATTTTTATGAATCTAACTCATATTATTAGCCATATTATGCTTATATGATCGATAGAACTACAATTACTATACTCATTACTCATATTATTATCAATCCAACTCATATTATTACCCGTATTATGCTGATATGATCGATAGAACGACATTCACTATACTTATTACACTCACTATTATCAATTTAACTCATATTATTAACCATATTATGCAGATATGATCGATAGAACGACAATTACTATACTCATTACTCTTATTATTATCATTCTAACTCATATTATTAACCATATTAAGCCGATATGATCGATAGAGCTACAATTACTGTACTCATTACTCTTATTATTATCAATCTAACTCATATTATTAGGCATATTATGCTTATATGATCGATAGAACGACAATTACTATACTCATTACTCTTATTATTATCAATCTAACTCATATTATTAGCCATATTATGCTTATATGATCGATAGAACGACAAATACTATACTTATTACTCTTATTATTATCAATCTAATTCATATTATTAACCATATTATGCTAATATGATCGATAGAACGACAATTACTATACTTATTACACTCACTGTTATCAATCTAACACATATTATTAACCATACTATGCAGATATGATCGATAGCACGACATTTACTATACTTATTACTCTTATTATCATCAATCTAACTCATATTATTAGCCATATTATGCTTAAATGATCGATAGAACGACAATTATTATGCTCATTACTCTTATTATTATCAATCTAACTCATATTATTAGCCATATTATGCTTCTATGATCGATAGAACGAGAATTACTATACTCACTACTCTTAGTATTATCAATCTAACTCATATTATTAGCCACATTATGCTTATATGATCGATAGAACGACAATTACTATTCTTATTACTGTTATTACTAACAATCTAACTCATATTATTAGCCATATTATGCTTAAATGATCGATAGAACGACAATTACTATACATATTACTCTTATTATTATCAATCTAACTCATATTATTAGCCATATTATGCTTATATGATCGATAGAACGACAATTACTATACTCACTACTCTTAGTATTATCAATCTAACTCATATTATTAGCCACATTATGCTTATTTGATCGATAGAACTACAATTACTATACTCATTACTCTTATTATTATCAATCCAACTCATATTATTACCCATATTATGCTGATATGATCGATAGAACAACATTCACTATACTAATTACACTCACTATTATCAATCTAACTCATATTATTAACCATATTATGCAGATATGATCGATAGAGCGACAATTACTATACTTATTACTCTTATTATTTTCATTCTAACTCATATTATTAACCATATTATGCAGATATGAGCGATAGAACTACAATTACTATACTCATTACTCTTATTATTATCAATCTAACTCATATTATTAGCCATATTATGCTTATATGATCGATAGAACGACAATTACTATACTTATTGTTCTTATTTTTATCAACCCAACTCATATTATTCGCCATATTATGCTTAAATGATCGATAGAACGACAATTACTATACTTATTACTCTTATTATTATGAATCTAACTCATATTATTAGCCATATTATGCTTATATGATCGATAGAGCTACAATTACTATACTCATTACTCTTATTATTATCAATCCAACTCATATTATTACCCATATTATGCTGATATGATCGATAGAACGACAATTACTATACTTATTACTCTTATTATTATCATTCTAACTCATATTATTAACCATATTAAGCCGATATGATCGATAGAGCTACAATTACTATACCCATTACTCTTATTATTATCAATCTAACTCATATTATTAGCCATATTATGCTTATATGATCGATAGAACGACAATTACTATACTCATTACACTTATTATTATCAATCTAACTCATATTATTAGCCATATTATGCTTATATGATCGACAGAACGACAATTACTATACTTATTATACTCACTATTATCAATCTAACTCATATTATTAACCATACTATGCAGATATGATCGATAGCACGACATTTACTATACTTATTACTCTTATTATCATCAATCTAACTCATATAATTAGCCATATTATGCTTAAATGATCGATAGAACGACAATTGTTATGCTCATTACTCTTATTATTATCAATCTAACTCATATTATTAGCCATATTATGCTTCTATGATCGATAGAACGAGAATTACTATACTCACTACTCTTAGTATTATCAATCTAACTCATATTATTAGCCACATTATGCTTATATGATCGATAGAACTACAATTACTATACTCATTACTCTTATTATTATCAATCCAACTCACATTATTACCCATATTATGCTGATATGATCGATAGAACAACATTCACTATACTTATTACACTCACTATTATCAATCTAACTCATATTATTAACCATATTATGCAGATATGATCGATAGAGCGACAATTACTATAATTATTACTCTTATTATTTTCATTCTAACTCATATTATTAACCATATTATGCAGATATGAGCGATAGAACTACAATTACTATACTTATTACTCTTATTATTTTCATTCTAACTCATATTATTAACCATATTATGCAGATATGAGCGATAGAACTACAATTACTATACTCATTACTCTTATTATTATCAATCTAACTCATATTATTAGCCATATTATGCTTATATGATCGATAGGACGACAATTACTATACTTATTATTCTTATTTTTATCAACCCAACTCATATTATTCGCCATATTATGCTTAAATGATCGATAGAACGACAATTACTATACTTATTACTCTTATTATTATGAATCTAACTCATATTATTAGCCATATTATGCTTATATGATCGATAGAGCTACAATTACTATACTCATTACTCTTATTATTATCAATCCAACTCATATTATTACCCATATTATGCTGATATGATCGATAGAACGACAATTACTATACTTATTACTCTTATTATTATCATTCTAACTCATATTATTAACCATATTAAGCCGATATGATCGATAGAGCTACAATTACTATACCCATTACTCTTATTATTATCAATCTAACTCATATTATTAGCCATATTATGCTTATATGATCGATAGAACGACAATTACTATACTCATTACTCTTATTATTATCAATCTAACTCATATTATTAGCCATATTATGCTTATATGATCGACAGAACGACAATTACTATACTTATTACACTCACTATTATCAATCTAACTCATATTATTAACCATACTATGCAGATATGATCGATAGCACGACATTTACTATACTTATTACTCTTATTATCATCAATCTAACTCATATTATTAGCCATATTATGCTTAAATGATCGATAGAACGACAATTATTATGCTCATTACTCTTATTATTATCAATCTAACTCATATTATTAGCCATGTTATGCAGATATGATCGATAGAGCGACAATTACTATACTTATTACTCTTATTATTTTCATTCTAACTCATATTATTAACCATATTATGCAGATATGAGCGATAGAACTACAATTACTATACTCATTACTCTTATTATTATCAATCTAACTCATATTATTAGCCATATTATGCTTATATGATCGATAGAACGACAATTACTATACTTATTATTCTTATTTTTATCAACCCAACTCATATTATTCGCCATATTATGCTTAAATGATCGATAGAACGACAATTACTATACTTATTACTTTTATTATTATGAATCTAACTCATATTATTAGCCATATTATGCTTATATGATCGATAGAGCTACAATTACTATACTCATTACTCTTATTATTATCAATCCAACTCATATTATTACCCATATTATGCTGATATGATCGATAGAACGACAATTACTATACTTATTACTCTTATTATTATCATTCTAACTCATATTATTAACCATATTATGCAAATTTGATCGGTAGAACGACAATCACTATACTTATTACTCTTATTATTATCAATCTAACTCATATTATTAGCCATATTATGCTTATATGATCGATAGAACGACAAATACTATACTTATTACTCTTATTATTATCAATCTAACTCATATTATTAACCATATTATGCAGATATGATCGATAGCACGACAATTACTATACTTATTACTCTTATTATTATCAATCTAACTCATATTATTAGCCATATTATGCTTATATGAGCAATAGAACTACAATTACTATACTTATTACTCTTGTTATTGTCAATCTAACTCATATCATTAACCATATTATGCAGATATGATCGATAGAACTACAATTACTATACTCATTACTCTTATTATTATCAATCTAACTCGTATTATTAGCCATATTATGCTTATATGATCGACAGAACGAGAATTACTATACTCACTACTCTTAGTATTATCAATCTAACTCATATTATTATCCACATTATGCTTATATGATCGATAGAACTACAATTGCTATACTCATTACTCTTATTATTATCAATCCAACTCATATTATTACCCATATTATGCTGATATGATCGATAGAACAACATTCACTATACTTATTACACTCACTATTATCAATCTAACCCATATTATTAACCATATTATGCAGATATAATCGATAGAACGACAATTACTATACTTATTACTCTTATTATTATCATTCTAACTCATATTATTAACCATATTATGCAGATATGAGCGATAGAACTACAATTACTATTCTCATTACTCTTATTATTATCAATCTAACTCATATTATTAGCCATATTATGCTTATATGATCGATAGAACGACAATTACTATACTTATTATTCTTATTTTTATCATCCCAACTCATATTATTCGCCATATTATGCTTAAATGATCGATAGAACGACAATTACTATACTTATTACCCTTATTATTATGAATCTAACTCATATTATTAGCCATATTATGCTTATATGATCGATAGAACTACAATTACTATACTCATTACTCTTATTATTATCAATCCAACTCATATTATTACCCATATTATGCTGATATGATCGATAGAACGACATTCACTATACTTATTACGCTCACTATTATCAATCTAACTCATATTATTAACCATATTATGCAGATATGATCGATAGAACGACAATTACTATACTTATTACTCTTATTATTATCATTCTGACTCATATTATTAACCATATTAAGCCGATATGATCGATAGAGCTACAATTACTATACTCATTACTCTTATTATTATCAATCCAACTTATATTATTACCCATATTATGCTGATATGATCGATAGAACAACATTCACTATACTTGTTACACTCACTATTATCAATCTAACTCATATTATTAGCCATATTATGCTTATATTATCGATAGAACGACAATTACTATACTTATTACTTTTATTATTATCAATCCAACTCATATTATTAGCCATATTATGCTTAAATGATCGCTAGAACTACAATTACTATACTCACTACTGTTAGTATTATCAATCTAACTCATATTATTAGCCATATTATGCTTATATGATCGATAGAACGACAATTACTATACTCATTACTCTTATTATTATCAATCTAACTCTTATTATTAGCCATATTATGCTTATATGATCGATAGAACGACAATTACTATACTCATTACTCTTATTATTATCAATCTAACTCATATTATTAGCCATATTATGCTTATATGATCGACAGAACGACAATTACTATACTTATTACACTCACTATTATCAATCTAACTCATATTATTAACCATACTATGCAGATATGATCGATAGCACGACATTTACTATACTTATTACTCTTATTATCATCAATCTAACTCATATTATTAGCCATATTATGCTTAAATGATCGATAGAACGACAATTATTATGCTCATTACTCTTATTATTATCAATCTAACTCATATTATTAGCCATGTTATGCAGATATGATCGATAGAGCGACAATTACTATACTTATTACTCTTATTATTTTCATTCTAACTCATATTATTAACCATATTATGCAGATATGAGCGATAGAACTACAATTACTATACTCATTACTCTTATTATTATCAATCTAACTCATATTATTAGCCATATTATGCTTATATGATCGATAGAACGACAATTACTATACTTATTATTCTTATTTTTATCAACCCAACTCATATTATTCGCCATATTATGCTTAAATGATCGATAGAACGACAATTACTATACTTATTACTTTTATTATTATGAATCTAACTCATATTATTAGCCATATTATGCTTATATGATCGATAGAGCTACAATTACTATACTCATTACTCTTATTATTATCAATCCAACTCATATTATTACCCATATTATGCTGATATGATCGATAGAACGACAATTACTATACTTATTACTCTTATTATTATCATTCTAACTCATATTATTAACCATATTATGCAAATTTGATCGGTAGAACGACAATCACTATACTTATTACTCTTATTATTATCAATCTAACTCATATTATTAGCCATATTATGCTTATATGATCGATAGAACGACAAATACTATACTTATTACTCTTATTATTATCAATCTAACTCATATTATTAACCATATTATGCAGATATGATCGATAGCACGACAATTACTATACTTATTACTCTTATTATTATCAATCTAACTCATATTATTAGCCATATTATGCTTATATGAGCAATAGAACTACAATTACTATACTTATTACTCTTGTTATTGTCAATCTAACTCATATCATTAACCATATTATGCAGATATGATCGATAGAACTACAATTACTATACTCATTACTCTTATTATTATCAATCTAACTCGTATTATTAGCCATATTATGCTTATATGATCGACAGAACGAGAATTACTATACTCACTACTCTTAGTATTATCAATCTAACTCATATTATTATCCACATTATGCTTATATGATCGATAGAACTACAATTGCTATACTCATTACTCTTATTATTATCAATCCAACTCATATTATTACCCATATTATGCTGATATGATCGATAGAACAACATTCACTATACTTATTACACTCACTATTATCAATCTAACCCATATTATTAACCATATTATGCAGATATAATCGATAGAACGACAATTACTATACTTATTACTCTTATTATTATCATTCTAACTCATATTATTAACCATATTATGCAGATATGAGCGATAGAACTACAATTACTATTCTCATTACTCTTATTATTATCAATCTAACTCATATTATTAGCCATATTATGCTTATATGATCGATAGAACGACAATTACTATACTTATTATTCTTATTTTTATCATCCCAACTCATATTATTCGCCATATTATGCTTAAATGATCGATAGAACGACAATTACTATACTTATTACCCTTATTATTATGAATCTAACTCATATTATTAGCCATATTATGCTTATATGATCGATAGAACTACAATTACTATACTCATTACTCTTATTATTATCAATCCAACTCATATTATTACCCATATTATGCTGATATGATCGATAGAACGACATTCACTATACTTATTACGCTCACTATTATCAATCTAACTCATATTATTAACCATATTATGCAGATATGATCGATAGAACGACAATTACTATACTTATTACTCTTATTATTATCATTCTGACTCATATTATTAACCATATTAAGCCGATATGATCGATAGAGCTACAATTACTATACTCATTACTCTTATTATTATCAATCCAACTTATATTATTACCCATATTATGCTGATATGATCGATAGAACAACATTCACTATACTTGTTACACTCACTATTATCAATCTAACTCATATTATTAGCCATATTATGCTTATATTATCGATAGAACGACAATTACTATACTTATTACTTTTATTATTATCAATCCAACTCATATTATTAGCCATATTATGCTTAAATGATCGCTAGAACTACAATTACTATACTCACTACTGTTAGTATTATCAATCTAACTCATATTATTAGCCATATTATGCTTATATGATCGATAGAACGACAATTACTATACTCATTACTCTTATTATTATCAATCTAACTCTTATTATTAGCCATATTATGCTTATAATATCGATAGAACGACAATTACTATACTCATTACTCTTATTATTATCAATCTAACCCATATTATTAGCCATATTATGCTTATATGATCGATAGAACGAGAATTACTATACTCACTACTATTAGTATTATCAATCTAACTCATATTATTAGCCATATTATGCTTATATTGTCGATAGAACGACAATTACTATACTTATTACTGTTATTACTATGAATCTAACTCATATTGTTAGCCATATTATGCTTAAATGATCGATAGAACGACAATTACTATACTTATTACACTCACTGTTATCAATCTAACTCATATTATTAACCATATTATGCAGATATGATCGATAGCACGACAATTACTATACTTATTACTCTTATTATTATCAATCTAACTCATATTATTAGCCATATTATGCTTATATGAGCAATAGAACTACAATTACTATACTTATTACTCTTGTTATTATCAATCTAACTCATATTATTAACCATATTATGCAGACATGATCGATAGAACTACAATTACTATACTCATTACTCTTATTATTATCAATCTAACTCGTATTATGAGCCATATTATGCTTCTATGATCTATAGAACGAGAATTACTATACTCACTACTCTTAGTATTATCAATCTAACTCATATTATTAGCCATATTATGCTTAAATGATCGATAGAACTACAATTACTATACTCATTACTCTTATTATTATCAATCTAACCCATATTATTAGCCATATTATGCTTATATGATCGATAGAACGAGAATTACTATACTCACTACTATTAGTATTATCAATCTAACTCATATTATTAGCCATATTATGCTTATATTGTCGATAGAACGACAATTACTATACTTATTACTGTTATTACTATCAATCTAACTCATATTATTAGCCATATTATGCTTAAATGATCGATAGAACGACAATTACTATACTTATTACACTCACTGTTATCAATCTAACTCATATTATTAACCATATTATGCTTAAATGATCGATAGAACGACAATTACTATACTTATTACCCTTATTATTATGAATCTAACTCATATTATTAGCCATATTATGCTTATATGATCGATAGAACTACAATTACTATACTCATTACTCTTATTATTATCAATCCAACTCATATTATTACCCATATTATGCTGATATGATCGATAGAACGACATTCACTATACTTATTACACTCACTATTATCAATCTAACTCATATTATTAACCATATTATGCAGATATGATCGATAGAACGACAATTACTATACTTATTACTCTTATTATTATCATTCTAACTCATATTATTAACCATATTAAGCCGATATGATCGATAGAGCTACAATTACTATACTTATTACTCTTATTATTATCATTCTAACTCATATTATTAACCATATTATGCAAATTTGATCGGTAGAACGACAATCACTATACTTATTACTCTTATTATTATCAACCTAACTCATATTATTAGCCATATTATGCTTATATGATCGATAGAACGAGAATTACTATATTCACTACTCTTAATATTATCAATCTAACTCTTATTATTAGCCATATTATGCTTATAATATCGATAGAACGACAATTACTATACTTATTACTGTTATTATTATCAATATAACTCATATTACTAGCCATATTATGCTTAAATGATCGATAGAACTACAATTACTATACTCATTACTCTTATTATTATCAATCTAATCCATATTATTAGCCATATTATGCTTATATGATCGATAGAACGAGAATTACTATACTTATTACTCTTATTATTATGAATCTAACTCATATTATTAACCATATTATGCAGATATGATCGATAGATCTACAATTACTATACTCATTACTCTTATTATTATCAATCTAACTCATATTATTTGCCATATTATGCTTATATGATCGATAGAACGAGAATTACTATACTCACTACTCTTAGTATTATCAATCTAACTCATATTATTAGCCATATTATGCTTAAATGATCGATAGAACGGCAATTACTATACCTATTACTCTTATTATTATCAATTTAACTCATATTATTACCCATATTATGCTTATATGATCGATAGAACGACAATTACTATACTTATTACTCTTATTATTATGAATCTAACTCATATTATTAACCATATTATGCAGATATGATCGATAGAACTACAATTACTATACTCATTACTCTTATTATTATCAATCTAACTCTTATTATTAGCCATATTATGCTTATAATATCGATAGAACGACAATTACTATACTTATTACTCTTATTATTATCAATCTAACTCATATTATTAGCCACATTATGCTTATATGATCGATAGAACGACAATTACTATACTTATTACTCTTATTATTATCAATCTAACTCATATTGTTAACCATATTATGCTTATATGATCGATAGAACGACAATTACTCTACTTATTACTCTTATTATTATCAATCTAACTCATATTATTAACCATATTATGCAGATATGATCGATAGCACGACATTTACTATACTTATTACTCTTATTATCATCAATCTAACTCATATTATTGGCCATATTATGCTTAAATGATCGATAGAACGACAATTACTATACTTATTACTCTTATTATTATAAATCCAACCCATATTATTACCAATATTATGATTATATGATCGATAGAACGACATTTACTATACTTATTACACTCACTATTATCAATCTAACTCATGTTATTAACCATATTATGCAGATATGATCGATAGAACGACATTTACTGTACACATTACTCTTACTATTATCAATCTAACTCATATTATTAACCATATTATGCTAATATGATCGATAGAACGACAATTACTATACTTATTACACCCACTATTATGAATCTAACTCATATTATTAACCATATTATGCAGATATGATCGATAGCACGACATTTACTATACTTATTGCTCTTATTATTATCAGCCTAACTCATATTATTAACCATATTATGCAGATATGATCGATAGCACGACATTTACTATACTTATTACTCTTATCATTATCAACCTAACTCATATTATTAGCCATATTATGCTTATATGATCGATAGAACGACAATTACTATACTTATTATTCTTATTTTTATGAATCTAACTCATATTATTCGCCATATTATGCTTATATGATTGATAGAACTACAATTACTATACTCATTACTCTTATTATTATCAATCCAACTCATATTATTACCCGTATTATGCTGATATGATCGATAGAACGACATTCACTATACTTATTACACTCACTATTATCAATTTAAGTCATATTATTAACCATATTATGCAGATATGATCGATAGAACGACAATTACTATACTCATTACTCTTATTATTATCATTCTAACTCATATTATTAACCATATTAAGCCGATATGATCGATAGAGCTACAATTACTATACTCATTACTCTTATTATTATCAATCTAACTCATATTATTAGCCATATTATGCTTAAATGATCGATAGAACTACAATTACTATACTCATTACTCTTATTATTATCAATCTAACCCATATTATTAGCTATATTATGCTAATATGATCGACAGAACGACAATTACTATACTTATTACACTCACTGTTATCAATCTAACTCATATTATTAACCATATTATGCAGATATGATCGATAGAACTACAATTACTCTACTCATTACTCTTATTATTATCAATCTAACTCTTATTATTAGCCATATTATGCTTATAATATCGATAGAACGCCAATTAATATACTTATTACTGTTATTATTATCAATATAACTCATATTACTAGCCATATTATGCTTAAATGATCGATAGAACTACAATTACTATACTCATTACTCTTATTATTATCAATCTAATCCATATTATTAGCCATATTATGCTTATATGATCGATAGAACGAGAATTACTATACTTATTACTCTTATTATTATGAATCTAACTCATATTATTAACCATATTATGCAGATATGATCGATAGATCTACAATTACTATACTCATTACTCTTATTATTATCAATCTAACTCATATTATTGGCCATATTATGCTTATATGATCGATAGAACGAGAATTACTATACTCACTACTCTTAGTATTATCAATCTAACTCATATTATTAGCCATATTATGCTTAAATGATCGATAGAACGGCAATTACTATACCTATTACTCTTATTATTATCAATTTAACTCATATTATTACCCATATTATGCTTATATGATCGATAGAACGACAATTACTATACTTATTACTCTTATTATTATGAATCTAACTCATATTATTAACCATATTATGCAGATATGATCGATAGAACTACAATTACTATACTTACTACTCTTATTATTATCAATCTAACTCATATTATTAGCCATATTATGCTTAAATGATCGATAGAACGACAATTACTATACTTATTACTCTTATTATTATGAACCTAACTCATATTATTAGCCATATTATGCTTATATGAGCAATAGAACTACAATTACTATACTTATTACTCTTATTATTATCAATCTAACTCATATTATTAACCATATTATGCAGATATGATCGATAGAACTACAATTACGGTACTCATTACTCTTATTATTATCAATCTAACTCGTATTATTAGCCATATTATGCTTCTATGATCGATAGAACGAGAATTACTATACTCACTACTCTTAGTATTATCAATCTAACTCATATTATTAACCATATTATGCTTATATTATCGATAGAACGACAATTACTATACTTATTACTGTTATTACTAACAATCTAAATCATATTATTAGCCATATTATCCTTAAATGATCGATAGAACGACAATTACTATACATATTACTCTTATTATTATCAATCTAACTCATATTATTAGCCATATTATGCTTATATGATCGATAGAACGACAATTACTATACTCATTACTCTTATTATTATCAATCTAACTCATATTATTAGCCATATTATGCTTATATGATCGACAGAACGACAATTACTATACTTATTACACTCACTATTATCAATCTAACTCATATTATTAACCATACTATGCAGATATGATCGATAGCACGACATTTACTATACTTATTACTCTTATTATCATCAATCTAACTCATATTATTAGCCATATTATGCTTCTATGATCGATAGAACGAGAATTACTATACTCACTACTCTTAGTATTATCAATCTAACTCATATTATTAGCCACATTATGCTTATATGATCGATAGAACGACAATTACTATTCTTATTACTGTTATTACTAACAATCTAACTCATATTATTAGCCATATTATGCTTAAATGATCGATAGAACGACAATTACTATACATATTACTCTTATTATTATCAATCTAACTCATATTATTAGCCATATTATGCTTATATGATCGATAGAACGACAATTACTATACTCACTACTCTTAGTATTATCAATCTAACTCATATTATTAGCCACATTATGCTTATTTGATCGATAGAACTACAATTACTATACTCATTACTCTTATTATTATCAATCCAACTCATATTATTACCCATATTATGCTGATATGATCGATAGAACAACATTCACTATACTTATTACACTCACTATTATCAATCTAACTCATATTATTAACCATATTATGCAGATATGATCGATAGAGCGACAATTACTATACTTATTACTCTTATTATTTTCATTCTAACTCATATTATTAACCATATTATGCAGATATGAGCGATAGAACTACAATTACTATACTCATTACTCTTATTATTATCAATCTAACTCATATTATTAGCCATATTATGCTTATATGATCGATAGAACGACAATTACTATACTTATTATTCTTATCTTTATCAACCCAACTCATATTATTCGCCATATTATGCTTAAATGATCGATAGAACGACAATTACTATACTTATTACTCTTATTATTATCAATCCAACTCATATTATTACCCGTATTATGCTGATATGATCGATAGAACGACATTCACTATACTTATTACACTCACTATTATCAATTTAACTCATATTATTAACCATATTATGCAGATATGATCGATAGAACGACAATTACTATACTCATTACTCTTATTATTATCATTCTAACTCATATTATTAACCATATTAAGCCGATATGATCGATAGAGCTACAATTACTATACTCATTACTCTTATTATTATCAATCTAACTCATATTATTAGCCATATTATGCTTATATGATCGATAGAACGACAATTACTATACTCATTACTCTTATTATTATCAATCTAACTCATATTATTAACCATATTATGCAGATATGATCGATAGCACGACATTTACTATACTTATTACTCTTATTATTATCAACCTAACTCATATTATTAACCATATTATGCAGATATGATCGATAGCACGACATTTACTATACTTATTACTCTTATTATTATCAACCTAACTCATATAATTAGCCATATTATGCTTAAATGATCGATAGAACGACAATTGTTATGCTCATTACTCTTATTATTATCAATCTAACTCATATTATTAGCCATATTATGCTTCTATGATCGATAGAACGAGAATTACTATACTCACTACTCTTAGTATTATCAATCTAACTCATATTATTAGCCACATTATGCTTATATGATCGATAGAACTACAATTACTATACTCATTACTCTTATTATTATCAATCCAACTCATATTATTACCCATATTATGCTGATATGATCGATAGAACAACATTCACTATACTTATTACACTCACTATTATCAATCTAACTCATATTATTATCCATATTATGCAGATATGATCGATAGAGCGACAATTACTATAATTATTACTCTTATTATTTTCATTCTAACTCATATTATTAACCATATTATGCAGATATGAGCGATAGAACTACAATTACTATACTCATTACTCTTATTATTATCAATCTAACTCATATTATTAGCCATATTATGCTTATATGATCGATAGAACAACAATTACTATACTTATTATTCTTATTTTTATCAACCCAACTCATATTATTCGCCATATTATGCTTAAATGATCGATAGAACGACAATTACTATACTTATTACTCTTATTATTATGAATCTAACTCATATTATTAGCCATATTATGCTTATATGATCGATAGAGCTACAATTACTATACTCATTACTCTTATTATTATCAATCTAACTCATATTATTAGCCATACTATACTTATATGATCGACAGAACTACAATTACTATACTTATTACACTTACTATTATCAATCTAACTCATATTATTAGCCATATTATGCTTATATGATCGATAGAACGACAATTACTGTACTTATTACTCTTATCATTATCGATCTAACTCATATTATTAACCATATTATGCTAATATGATCGATAGAACGACAATTACTATACTTATTACACCCACTATTATCAATCTAACTCATATTATTAACCATATTATGCAGATATGATCGATAGCACGACATTTACTATACTTATTACTCTTATTATTATCAACCTAACTCATATTATTAACCATATTATGCAGATATGATCGATAGCACGACATTTACTATACTTATTACTCTTATTATTATCAACCTAACTCATATTATTAGCCATATTATGCTTATATGATCGATAGAACGACAATTACTATACTTATTATTCTTATTTTTATGAATCTAACTCATATTATTAGCCATATTATGCTTATATGATCGATAGAACTACAATTACTATACTCATTACTCTTATTATTATCAATCCAACTCATATTATTACCCGTATTATGCTGATATGATCGATAGAACGACATTCACTATACCTATTACAATCACTATTATCAATTTAACTCATATTATTAACCATATTATGCAGATATGATCGATAGAACGACAATTACTATACTCATTACTCTTATTATTATCATTCTAACTCATATTATTAACCATATTAAGCCGATATGATCGATAGAGCTACAATTACTATACTCATTACTCTTATTATTATCAATCTAACTCATATTATTAGCCATATTATGCTTATATGATCGATAGAACGACAATTACTACACTCATTACTCTTATTATTATCAATCTAACTCATATTATTAGCCACATTATGCTTATATGATCGATAGAACTACAATTACTATACTCATTACTCTTATTATTATCAATCCAACTCATATTATTACCCATATTATGCTGATATGATCGATAGAACAACATTCACTATACTTATTACACTCACTATTATCAATCTAACTCATATTATTAACCATATTATGCAGATATGATCGATAGAGCGACAATTACTATACTTATTACTCTTATTATTTTCATTCTAACTCATATTATTAACCATATTATGCAGATATGAGCGATAGAACTACAATTACTATACTCATTACTCTTATTATTATCAATCTAACTCATATTATTAGCCATATTATGCTTATATGATCGATAGAACGACAATTACTATACTTATTATTCTTATTTTTATCAACCCAACTCATATTATTCGCCATATTATGCTTAAATGATCGATAGAACGACAATTACTATACTTATTACTCTTATTATTATGAATCTAACTCATATTATTAGCCATATTATGCTTATATGATCGATAGAGCTACAATTACTATACTCATTACTCTTATTATTATCAATCCAACTCATATTATTACCCATATTATGCTGATATGATCGATAGAACGACAATTACTATACTTATTACTCTTATTATTATCATTCTAACTCATATTATTAACCATATTAAGCCGATATGATCGATAGAGCTACAATTACTATACCCATTACTCTTATTATTATCAATCTAACTCATATTATTAGCCATATTATGCTTATATGATCGATAGAACGACAATTACTATACTCATTACTCTTATTATTATCAATCTAACTCATATTATTAGCCATACTATACTTATATGATCGACAGAACGACAATTACTATACTTATTACACTTACTATTATCAATCTAACTCATATTATTAGCCATATTATGCTTATATGATCGATAGAACGACAATTACTGTACTTATTACTCTTATCATTATCGATCTAACTCATATTATTAACCATATTATGCTAATATGATCGATAGAACGACAATTACTATACTTATTACACCCACTATTATCAATCTAACTCATATTATTAACCATATTATGCAGATATGATCGATAGCACGACATTTACTATACTTATTACTCTTATTATTATCAACCTAACTCATATTATTAACCATATTATGCAGATATGATCGATAGCACGACATTTACTATACTTATTACTCTTATTATTATCAACCTAACTCATATTATTAGCCATATTATGCTTATATGATCGATAGAACGACAATTACTATACTTATTATTCTTATTTTTATGAATCTAACTCATATTATTAGCCATATTATGCTTATATGATCGATAGAACTACAATTACTATACTCATTACTCATATTATTATCAATCCAACTCATATTATTACCCGTATTATGCTGATATGATCGATAGAACGACATTCACTATACTTATTACACTCACTATTATCAATTTAACTCATATTATTAACCATATTATGCAGATATGATCGATAGAACGACAATTACTATACTCATTACTCTTATTATTATCATTCTAACTCATATTATTAACCATATTAAGCCGATATGATCGATAGAGCTACAATTACTGTACTCATTACTCTTATTATTATCAATCTAACTCATATTATTAGGCATATTATGCTTATATGATCGATAGAACGACAATTACTATACTCATTACTCTTATTATTATCAATCTAACTCATATTATTAGCCATATTATGCTTATATGATCGATAGAACGACAAATACTATACTTATTACTCTTATTATTATCAATCTAATTCATATTATTAACCATATTATGCTAATATGATCGATAGAACGACAATTACTATACTTATTACACTCACTGTTATCAATCTAACACATATTATTAACCATATTGTGCAGATATGATCGATAGCACGACATTTACTATACACATTACTCTTACTATTATCAATCTAACTCATATTATTAACCATATTATGCAGATATGATCGATAGCACGACATTTACTGTACACATTACTCTTACTATTATCAATCTAACTCATATTATTAACCATATTATGCAGATATGATCGATAGCACGACATTTACTATACTTACTACTCTTATTATTATCAATCTAACTCATATTACTAGCCATATTATGCTTAAATGATCGATAGAACGACAATAACTATACTTATTACTCTTATTATTATGAACCTAACTCATATTATTAGCCATATTATGCTTATATGAGCAATAGAACTACAATTACTATACTTATTACTCTTATTATTATCAATCTAACTCATATTATTAACCATATTATGCAGATATGATCGATAGAACTACAATTACGATACTCATTACTCTTATTATTATCAATCTAACTCGTATTATTAGCCATATTATGCTTTGTAAACGTTGTTTTGTTTATTTAGATACGCCTGGAGACCGGCGTTGCTTCTACGAATTTTGTCGTTATATTTTCTGTGAATTCTGTCTGGTTTAAAGCCCAGCTCGGGCTTCTCAGTAAGAATAAACGTGCTTTAATCTATGAATGATTTAAATGGAGGGTTCGGGCCTCCAGGTACTGGATAGCGGAGTGGTCTGACTGGTCGTTAAAGAAAGTTAGAAACCTTTTTCATTTAGAGTTAATATAAGACAATATATATATATATTCTGCAAATCCAACACATACGTACATACATGTATATTTAACAATAAGTCTCGTTCAATCTAGTGACTTTCAATGAGTCGACGCTCGAAGATGCGAAAGGAATGTAAATGCTTTATGTGAAATTTCGATTAGTTATTTACATATAATTATTTAAATTGGTGGTTGGAGTCGATGCCTCGGTAAATAGCACGATTGAGGATTGTCGCAGCACCTTTTACACTCGGCCGATAAATCGGAGGAGACGTTCCGGTGGAGACTCGCACGAAGTCGAGATCAGGTTGTGACACCTAGGAGTTCGTCTAGAGGAGTTTATTGGGGCTCAAGACTTGCTCTGATGCCGGACGCCTGATTCCAACAGTACTGATCCGATCGTGTAATTCGCGACGCGAATAGTACAGTAACACAAATTGACCTTGTCGAGCAACTCGGGACAAGCCAAAAGGTGCCTGTACTATGAGATTCATGCACTGATTGAGAACAACCAGAAGATGCCGGCAGGCACGATATGTGGGCTGGGCGACACTTCGGTTACCCAAACTGAATATGAATCCGATTCGAACGAATTAACCTCCAAACAGAGCGAAAGCTGTGCCACGCGGTCGTGTCCACCTCTTTACAAAGGCATTTGAGAACAACCAAGGAGTAGCGGCAGGGCACTTTCGTGAGCTGGGCGATACTCTGGTTACTCAAACGAGTCTGTGAGCTGTGCCTCGATCAAACATGGCAGAAATCATACAATTCTACACCAGCGAGACTACCTCTCGCAAGGGCACACAGGTACAATTAGAAGATACGGCGGGACACTTTACGTGGGCCGAGCGACACTTCAATTGCCTGTATGAGCCTGAGAGCTGTACCACGCCAAAATGTACAATTTAAATGATCTCAGTCGCTATTCACAACTGTGGGAATAACGACGAAAATTATTAAAGAGAATCGACTTCCAATCAACCGTTACTTACCACAACTTTACCCAAAGAATTTAGGAATTATCTATTTGATTATTCGCTTTAATACAAATCAATATTTACGTTCTGACTACTACGCTGTTCACGATCGACTAATTGTTCCGAAATCTGACTCTGACTGTGCCACCGTTCGGCTTGAACGATCGACTCCTCGGTTTGAGGCGTTTACGCGTCGCGGACAAATTGTCGGCTTGACGAATCTATCAGGTCGGTTTGACCTCGCAATCGCGTACCGTGTTTCGCAGAATAGATTTTTCTTGAACCGACTCGATTCGCTTCCAGACGTAGAGTGCCTAATTTGATCCTCGCATCGACCTCCTTCGATCGCTATCGAGTGGGGATCGATGCGCACGCATAATTAGTGAAAGTGGGGTAAATACTCTACCCGTAACCCCATGAAATCATGATCACGACGTATGAGCGGAGTAGGGATACCCCATACCGCGGCAATACATAAACTGATATATAATGTGTTCTTATATTATGTAACCAGCACGGTTACATATGCCCCCCTCTTCACAAAACAAAAGGTGCAGGGACGCAGTCGAAATGCACCTACGTACGCATATTTATCACATTTTAACTGATTAGCATCACACTCGTGTATAACGAGAACTAAAAATTTTAACAAAATAATTAGGCGTAGCGCCTTCTGTTCTGACGAAATAACGCAACATAATTTTCATTGTCCATCTTTTTAAGTAACCGTAAGTGTGCTTGGTTGCACGCAACACAAAGAAAATTTACATTATTAATTAATGGAGAAAGACAAAATTTGAAATTGTCTATCGTTAACAAAACTTAAATTGTCTATAATTTTTAATCGCACTGAAACATAACAAGATTTGTCCATTGTCAATGAAACGAAAAGAAATCAAACTGAAATTGTCCATAGTTTTTTAACGATACTTAAACATAAAGAGTCTGTTTTAAAGAGAACGCAAGAGTTACACAAAATAAAACACTTCACTGTTTTTCACAGAATACAGGTAACTAAAAATCAAAATGTTTAAAGTTGTTTTGCAAAAGAAAATAAATGTCACAATGTCATACACTTACACACTATCACTAACACATATATATAGAGTTCTATTCGAAAAAAGCGTCAATTGCGCGCTCAGTGAGGCTGAGCAACCCCAATGGATCTTGAGGATCCACGGCCGGGATCTCAATGATCGGGTCCTCTTGCTCCGTTTCC
This sequence comes from Megachile rotundata, assembly GCF_050947335.1. Taxonomy (NCBI): domain Eukaryota; kingdom Metazoa; phylum Arthropoda; class Insecta; order Hymenoptera; family Megachilidae; genus Megachile; species Megachile rotundata. The sequence goes on from NW_027473963.1 coordinate 87,303, forward strand.
GGGATCACCTCCCACGACATATCTGCTTCCTCACGCTCAGGGGATTTTGGACAATCGAAGGTTGTTGGGTGTTCCTCCGTTTCCCTCTGTAAGGAGCGACTTCTTCCGACACCCCCAGATGGTGTTTGGGTCCTCTGGTTTTTTCTCGAGGTACTTAAGCGGAATAGGATACGTTCTATTAAAATATGGAGCATTATCTTTTACTCGAAGGTGATGTTCATAACAGCTTATCCTACCGACTTTGTCTTCCCAAACTTGTGGATAGCTACGAATAACGTGTTCCAACTGTCTCTTTTGACCTGTCGTTGCTTGCACGGATTCCAAAATAGATGATATGACGGGTTGTAGATCTTGATTGTCTGAGCTGGGGATCTCCTCTGTTGTGAGCATTGCATTAATTGATGGGTCAGGCGCGTTATCTTCACCTATATTGATTTCCACGAGGCCACTATCCGTTACCATCGTTAAAATTCCCTGTTCGAAGTTGATTTTCGCCTTGGTACGGCGTAACGTGTCGATTCCCAGTATAACCTCACATATTAACCCTGGAACAATAACTACTGAAGTTTCAACGACCATTCCCTCGTGGCTGATGGACACCCAAATTTGTTTTTTCAACCGTGTTGAACGACTTCCAGTTGCTCCTATTACAAATGCTCCAGCGATTGGCAGGGCTGGACATTTGATCAACTGATCCTGATGTGCGTTATACCAGTCTTCTGATATGGCGGTGACCGAGCTGCCAGTATCAACCAGCGCTTTTACGGAAATATTTTCAATTTTAAGACGTACTTCTGGACAGTGGTTCGTTACTAAAGATGGCAAAGACCCTTTTTCTTCTTCAATAAGCTCACGACGTGTATCTTGAAACACCGAACCGATGACTACTTTCATCTCTTCCCCTTTTTTTTTCTTAGCGGATCCTCTCGACTGAGAGGGGAAGATACTCAGACGATTTTCTGAGGATTCCCTTATTCGTTTTCCGGCAACAAATGTTGCGTGTCCTCCACAAATTCGTCTTCTTCGGGGTTTTCTTGCACCTGCACTGCCCGAATACGGGGAGTACTGTCGCCTTGTCTTTCCCCCCCTCTATTACGGTTGTCCTGTATTTGAGGGCCGGGCCGACGATAGTCCTGGGCCGGACGCTGATTTGAGTTATTCGAGTATTGGAACTCCCGTGGCGGACGATTGTACGTAGGATTTAAAGTCGTTCGTCGAGACGGATTAAACGTTGGTCGATCCGTGATTTCGCGCGATGTTTTATTATCCCATTCTTTATAGTTTTCAGACCGATCGCTGTTACGTTGTCGATTGACCGTACCTCCATTGTCAAAACGCTCTAATAGTGCTAGGAACGCGTCTATGCTTTTTATATTTTGACCCAATACGCAATCATCTACCGCTTGAGTGAAGTGTCGTGCCAGTGTTAATACGATTTCCTCATCAGATGGACGAGGAATTAAATCTCGCGCACCGCCGATCATTTTCATGGCATATGCAACCCGAGTTAACCCAGAGTCAGAACGATATACCCCTAAGTCTAAGTTGTTTTTAACCTTTCTCTGAATTGCCGAACTCCAGAACCGATTCAAGAAAGCATTGGTAAATTGCGACCATGTGGTTATTTGGTCGACCATTATGTCCCACCACTCGCTCGCAACACCTTTTAACGCTTGTGTAATGATAAATGTTAACTCGTCCTCTGGAACACGAGCAGCATCTACAAATCTTTTCAATTCGCGCAGAAATTTCGGCGGTCTTTCCGTTGCCCTTCCTTCGAATGACGGAAGTTGCGGTTTCACAATGAATGGTCGAGATGAATTAGACAAAACCGAGTCATATCGTGTAGTTTCGTTCATATTGGGACGCGTATCGAATGTTATAGATCGAGATATATTGAAAGTTCGCGGATCTAACCTTTCGTTATGTGGATCGTGAGCAATATTATCCGGTTCGCGATGTCCGGTAACCTTATCGGCTATCATTGACTTCAACTGGTCTATTGAGTCTTGCATATCTTTACGAATTACCGCTTCACGTTCTAAGGCTGCGTGACAGCTTTGTTCTAATCGGTTTTCAAAATCGCGCCTCCAATCCCGCATTTCGAGTTTGTGGTCACTTATTCTTTCGTATAATTCCTCATTTCCTATCTGTGTCTCTACCTGAGCCACTAACCGAGATTCTAATTCATTGACTTTATTATTTAATCGCACGACTTCTTCCTGCAATTTATGCACGACATCTAATAACTCATCTTTACTTAAATTTTCTTTCGAGCTTAGCTCTTCAAGTGGGATATTTAAATGTACAGTTTTTGCACCTTCTTCCGTAGCCCTACCCGTGTTTACGTCGGGCGGTGTTCTCATAACTCGTGACGCGATTTGTGTTGTGTTACCTACTGCCCTACTATGGCCCGTTACCTCGCTCGAGGACGCAGCGGTAGCTTGTCTACGCGTTTTTGTTCGCTGTTCGGCACTCATGTTTGAAGGATTTCTAACTCTCTTAATCCAACAGAAACACGCCGCCCCACGTTGGGCGCCAATTATGTAAACGTTGTTTTGTTTATTTAGATACGCCTGGAGACCGGCGTTGCTTCTACGAATTTTGTCGTTATATTTTCTGTGAATTCTGTCTGGTTTAAAGCCCAGCTCGGGCTTCTCAGTAAGAATAAACGTGCTTTAATCTATGAATGATTTAAATGGAGGGTTCGGGCCTCCAGGTACTGGATAGCGGAGTGGTCTGACTGGTCGTTAAAGAAAGTTAGAAACCTTTTTCATTTAGAGTTAATATAAGACAATATATATATATATTCTGCAAATCCAACACATACGTACATACATGTATATTTAACAATAAGTCTCGTTCAATCTAGTGACTTTCAATGAGTCGACGCTCGAAGATGCGAAAGGAATGTAAATGCTTTATGTGAAATTTCGATTAGTTATTTACATATAATTATTTAAATTGGTGGTTGGAGTCGATGCCTCGGTAAATAGCACGATTGAGGATTGTCGCAGCACCTTTTACACTCGGCCGATAAATCGGAGGAGACGTTCCGGTGGAGACTCGCACGAAGTCGAGATCAGGTTGTGACACCTAGGAGTTCGTCTAGAGGAGTTTATTGGGGCTCAAGACTTGCTCTGATGCCGGACGCCTGATTCCAACAGTACTGATCCGATCGTGTAATTCGCGACGCGAATAGTACAGTAACACAAATTGACCTTGTCGAGCAACTCGGGACAAGCCAAAAGGTGCCTGTACTATGAGATTCATGCACTGATTGAGAACAACCAGAAGATGCCGGCAGGCACGATATGTGGGCTGGGCGACACTTCGGTTACCCAAACTGAATATGAATCCGATTCGAACGAATTAACCTCCAAACAGAGCGAAAGCTGTGCCACGCGGTCGTGTCCACCTCTTTACAAAGGCATTTGAGAACAACCAAGGAGTAGCGGCAGGGCACTTTCGTGAGCTGGGCGATACTCTGGTTACTCAAACGAGTCTGTGAGCTGTGCCTCGATCAAACATGGCAGAAATCATACAATTCTACACCAGCGAGACTACCTCTCGCAAGGGCACACAGGTACAATTAGAAGATACGGCGGGACACTTTACGTGGGCCGAGCGACACTTCAATTGCCTGTATGAGCCTGAGAGCTGTACCACGCCAAAATGTACAATTTAAATGATCTCAGTCGCTATTCACAACTGTGGGAATAACGACGAAAATTATTAAAGAGAATCGACTTCCAATCAACCGTTACTTACCACAACTTTACCCAAAGAATTTAGGAATTATCTATTTGATTATTCGCTTTAATACAAATCAATATTTACGTTCTGACTACTACGCTGTTCACGATCGACTAATTGTTCCGAAATCTGACTCTGACTGTGCCACCGTTCGGCTTGAACGATCGACTCCTCGGTTTGAGGCGTTTACGCGTCGCGGACAAATTGTCGGCTTGACGAATCTATCAGGTCGGTTTGACCTCGCAATCGCGTACCGTGTTTCGCAGAATAGATTTTTCTTGAACCGACTCGATTCGCTTCCAGACGTAGAGTGCCTAATTTGATCCTCGCATCGACCTCCTTCGATCGCTATCGAGTGGGGATCGATGCGCACGCATAATTAGTGAAAGTGGGGTAAATACTCTACCCGTAACCCCATGAAATCATGATCACGACGTATGAGCGGAGTAGGGATACCCCATACCGCGGCAATACATAAACTGATATATAATGTGTTCTTATATTATGTAACCAGCACGGTTACAGCTTCTATGATCGATAGAACGAGAATTACTATACTCACTACTCTTAGTATTATCAATCTAACTCATATTATTAACCATATTATGCTTATATTATCGATAGAACGACAATTACTATACTTATTACTGTTATTACTATCAATCTAACTCATATTATTAGCCATATTATGCTTAAATGATCGATAGAACGACAATTACTATACATATTACTCTTATTATTATCAATCTAACTCATATTATTAGCCATATTATGCTTATATGATCGATAGAACGACAATTACTATACTCATTACTCTTATTATTATGAATCTAACTCATATTATTACCCATATTATGCTGGTATGATCGATAGAACAACATTCACTATACTTATTACACTCACTATTATCAATCTAACTCATATTATTAACCATATTATGCAGATATGATCGATAGAGCGACAATTACTATACTTATTACTCTTATTATTTTCATTCTAACTCATATTATGAACCATATTATGCAGATATGAGCGATAGAACTACAATTACTATACTCATTACTCTTATTATTATCAATCTAACTCATATTATTAGCCATATTATGCTTATATGATCGATAGAACGACAATTACTATACTTATTGTTCTTATTTTTATCAACCCAACTCATATTATTCGCCATATTATGCTTAAATGATCGATAGAACGACAATTACTATACCTATTACTCTTATTATTATGAATCTAACTCATATTATTAGCCATATTATGCTTATATGATCGATAGAGCTACAATTACTATACTCATTACTCTTATTATTATCAATCCAACTCATATTATTACCCATATTATGCTGATATGATCGATAGAACGACAATTACTATACTTATTACTCTTATTATTATCATTCTAACTCATATTATTAACCATATTAAGCCGATATGATCGATAGAGCTACAATTACTATACCCATTACTCTTATTATTATCAATCTAACTCATATTATTAGCCATATTATGCTTATATGATCGATAGAACGACAATTACTATACTCATTACACTTATTATTATCAATCTAACTCATATTATTAGCCATATTATGCTTATATGATCGACAGAACGACAATTACTATACTTATTATACTCACTATTATCAATCTAACTCATATTATTAACCATACTATGCAGATATGATCGATAGCACGACATTTACTATACTTATTACTCTTATTATCATCAATCTAACTCATATAATTAGCCATATTATGCTTAAATGATCGATAGAACGACAATTGTTATGCTCATTACTCTTATTATTATCAATCTAACTCATATTATTAGCCATATTATGCTTCTATGATCGATAGAACGAGAATTACTATACTCACTACTCTTAGTATTATCAATCTAACTCATATTATTAGCCACATTATGCTTATATGATCGATAGAACTACAATTACTATACTCATTACTCTTATTATTATCAATCCAACTCACATTATTACCCATATTATGCTGATATGATCGATAGAATAACATTCACTATACTTATTACACTCACTATTATCAATCTAACTCATATTATTAACCATATTATGCAGATATGATCGATAGAGCGACAATTACTATAATTATTACTCTTATTATTTTCATTCTAACTCATATTATTAACCATATTATGCAGATATGAGCGATAGAACTACAATTACTATACTTATTACTCTTATTATTTTCATTCTAACTCATATTATTAACCATATTATGCAGATATGAGCGATAGAACTACAATTACTATACTCATTACTCTTATTATTATCAATCTAACTCATATTATTAGCCATATTATGCTTATATGATCGATAGAACGACAATTACTATACTTATTATTCTTATTTTTATCAACCCAACTCATATTATTCGCCATATTATGCTTAAATGATCGATAGAACGACAATTACTATACTTATTACTCTTATTATTATGAATCTAACTCATATTATTAGCCATATTATGCTTATATGATCGATAGAGCTACAATTACTATACTCATAACTCTTATTATTATCAATCCAACTCATATTATTACCCATATTATGCTGATATGATCGATAGAACGACAATTACTATACTTATTACTCTTATTATTATCATTCTAACTCATATTATTAACCATATTAAGCCGATATGATCGATAGAGCTACAATTACTATACCCATTACTCTTATTATTATCAATCTAACTCATATTATTAGCCATATTATGCTTAAATGATCGATAGAACGACAATTATTATGCTCATTACTCTTATTATTATCAATCTAACTCATATTATTAGCCATGTTATGCAGATATGATCGATAGAGCGACAATTACTATACTTATTACTCTTATTATTTTCATTCTAACTCATATTATTAACCATATTATGCAGATATGAGCGATAGAACTACAATTACTATACTCATTACTCTTATTATTATCAATCTAACTCATATTATTAGCCATATTATGCTTATATGATCGATAGAACGACAATTACTATACTTATTATTCTTATTTTTATCAACCCAACTCATATTATTCGCCATATTATGCTTAAATGATCGATAGAACGACAATTACTATACTTATTACTCTTATTATTATCAATCCAACTCATATTATTACCCATATTATGCTGATATGATCGATAGAACGACAATTACTATACTTATTACTCTTATTATTATCATTCTAACCCATATTATTAACCATATTATGCAAATTTGATCGGTAGAACGACAATCACTATACTTATTACTCTTATTATTATCAATCTAACTCATATTATTAGCCATATTATGCTTATATGATCGATAGAACGACAAATACTATACTTATTACTCTTATTATTATCAATCTAACTCATATTATTAACCATATTATGCAGATATGATCGATAGCACGACAATTACTATACTTATTACTCTTATTATTATCAATCTAACTCATATTATTAGCCATATTATGCTTATATGAGCAATAGAACTACAATTACTATACTTATTACTCTTGTTATTGTCAATCTAACTCATATCATTAACCATATTATGCAGATATGATCGATAAAACTACAATTACTGTACTCATTACTCTTATTATTATCAATCTAACTCGTATTATTAGCCATATTATGCTTATATGATCGACAGAACGAGAATTACTATACTCACTACTCTTAGTATTATCAATCTAACTCATATTATTATCCACATTATGCTTATATGATCGATAGAACTACAATTGCTATACTCATTACTCTTATTATTATCAATCCAACTCATATTATTACCCATATTATGCTGATATGATCGATAGAACAACATTCACTATACTTATTACACTCACTATTATCAATCTAACCCATATTATTAACCATATTATGCAGATATAATCGATAGAACGACAATTACTATACTTATTACTCTTATTATTATCATTCTAACTCATATTATTAACCATATTATGCAGATATGAGCGATAGAACTACAATTACTATACTCATTACTCTTATTATTATCAATCTAACTCATATTATTAGCCATATTATGCTTATATGATCGATAGAACGACAATTACTATACTTATTATTCTTATTTTTATCATCCCAACTCATATTATTCGCCATATTATGCTTAAATGATCGATAGAACGACAATTACTATACTTATTACCCTTATTATTATGAATCTAACTCATATTATTAGCCATATTATGCTTATATGATCGATAGAACTACAATTACTATACTCATTACTCTTATTATTATCAATCCAACTCATATTATTACCCATATTATGCTGATATGATCGATAGAACGACATTCACTATACTTATTACGCTCACTATTATCAATCTAACTCATATTATTAACCATATTATGCAGATATGATCGATAGAACGACAATTACTATACTTATTACTCTTATTATTATCATTCTGACTCATATTATTAACCATATTAAGCCGATATGATCGATAGAGCTACAATTACTATACTCATTACTCTTATTATTATCAATCCAACTTATATTATTACCCATATTATGCTGATATGATCGATAGAACAACATTCACTATACTTGTTACACTCACTATTATCAATCTAACTCATATTATTAGCCATATTATGCTTATATTATCGATAGAACGACAATTACTATACTTATTACTTTTATTATTATCAATCCAACTCATATTATTAGCCATATTATACTTAAATGATCGCTACAACTACAATTACTATACTCACTACTGTTAGTATTATCAATCTAACTCATATTATTAGCCATATTATGCTTATATGATCGATAGAACGACAATTACTATACTCATTACTCTTATTATTATCAATCTAACTCTTATTATTAGCCATATTATGCTTATAATATCGATAGAACGACAATTACTATACTCATTACTCTTATTATTATCAATCTAACCCATATTATTAGCCATATTATGCTTATATGATCGATAGAACGAGAATTACTATACTCACTACTATTAGTATTATCAATCTAACTCATATTATTAGCCATATTATGCTTATATTGTCGATAGAACGACAATTACTATACTTATTACTGTTATTACTATCAATCTAACTCATATTGTTAGCCATATTATGCTTAAATGATCGATAGAACGACAATTACTATACTTATTACACTCACTGTTATCAATCTAACTCATATTATTAACCATATTATGCAGATATGATCGATAGCACGACAATTACTATACTTATTACTCTTATTATTATCAATCTAACTCATATTATTAGCCATATTATGCTTATATGAGCAATAGAACTACAATTACTATACTTATTACTCTTGTTATTATCAATCTAACTCATATTATTAACCATATTATGCAGACATGATCGATAGAACTACAATTACTATACTCATTACTCTTATTATTATCAATCTAACTCGTATTATGAGCCATATTATGCTTATATGATCGACAGAACGAGAATTACTATACTCACTACTCTTAGTATTATCAATCTAACTCATATTATTAGCCACATTATGCTTATATGATCGATAGAACTACAATTGCTATACTCATTACTCTTATTATTATCAATCCAACTCATATTATTACCCATATTATGCTGATATGATCGATAGAACAACATTCACTATACTTATTACACTCACTATTATCAATCTAACTCATATTATTAACCATATTATGCAGATATGATCGACAGAACGACAATTACTATACTTATTTCTCTTATTATTATCATTCTAACTCATATTATTGACCATATTATGCAGATATGAGCGATAGAACTACAATTACTATACTCATTACTCTTATTATTATCAATCTAACTCATATGATTAGCCATATTATGCTTATATGATCGATAGAACGACAATGACTATACATATTATTCTTATTTTTATCATCGCAACTCATATTATTCGCCATATTATGCTTAAATGATCGATAGAACGACAATTACTATACTTATTACTCTTATTATTATGAATCTAACTCATATTATTAGCCATATTATGCTTATATGATCGATAGAACTACAATTACTATACTTATTACTCTTATTATTATGAATCTAACTCATATTATTAACCATATTATGCAGATATGATCGATAGAACTACAATTACTATACTCATTACTCTTATTATTATCAATCTAACTCATATTATTAGCCATATTATGCTTCTATGATCTATAGAACGAGAATTACTATACTCACTACTCTTAGTATTATCAATCTAACTCATATTATTAGCCATATTATGCTTAAATGATCGATAGAACTACAATTACTATACTCATTACTCTTATTATTATCAATCTAACCCATATTATTAGCCATATTATGCTTATATGATCGATAGAACGAGAATTACTATACTCACTACTATTAGTATTATCAATCTAACTCATATTATTAGCCATATTATGCTTATATTGTCGATAGAACGCCAATTACTATACTTATTACCCTTATTATTATGAATCTAACTCATATTATTAGCCATATTATGCTTATATGATCGATAGAACTACAATTACTATACTCATTACTCTTATTATTATCAATCCAACTCATATTATTACCCATATTATGCTGATATGATCGATAGAACGACATTCACTATACTTATTACACTCACTATTATCAATCTAACTCATATTATTAACCATATTATGCAGATATGATCGATAGAACTACAATTACTATACTTATTACTCTTATTATTATCATTCTAACTCATATTATTAACCATATTAAGCCGATATGATCGATAGAGCTACAATTACTATACTCATTACTCTTATTATTATCAATCCAACTTATATTATTACCCATATTATGCTGATATGATCGATAGAACAACATTCACTATACTTATTACACTCACTATTATCAATCTAACTCATATTATTAACCATATTATGCAGATATGATCGATAGAACGACATTCACTATACTTATTACACTCACTATTATCAATCTAACTCATATTATTAACCATATTATGCAGATATGATCGATAGAACGACAATTACTATACTTATTACTCTTATTATTATCATTCTAACTCATATTATTAAGCATATTAAGCCGATATGATCGATAGAGCTACAATTACTATACTTATTACTCTTATTATTATCATTCTAACTCATATTATTACCATATTATGCAAATTTGATCGGTAGAACGACAATCACTATACTTATTACTCTTATTATTATCAACCTAACTCATATTATTAGCCATATTATGCTTATATGATCGATAGAACGAGAATTACTATATTCACTACTCTTAATATTATCAATCTAACTCTTATTATTAGCCATATTATGCTTATAATATCGATAGAACGACAATTACTATACTTATTACTGTTATTATTATCAATCTAACTCATATTATTAGCCATATTATGCTTAAATGATCGATAGAACTACAATTACTATACTCATTACTCTTATTATTATCAATCTAACCCATATTATTAGCTATATTATGCTAATATGATCGACAGAACGACAATTACTATACTTATTACACTCACAGTTATCAATCTAACTCATATTATTAACCATATTATGCAGATATGATCGATAGAACTACAATTACTCTACTCATTACTCTTATTATTATCAATCTAACTCTTATTATTAGCCATATTATGCTTATAATATCGATAGAACGCCAATTAATATACTTATTACTGTTATTATTATCAATATAACTCATATTACTAGCCATATTATGCTTAAATGATCGATAGAACTACAATTACTATACTCATTACTCTTATTATTATCAATCTAATCCATATTATTAGCCATATTATGCTTATATGATCGATAGACCGACAAATACTATACTTATTACTCTTATTATTATCAATCTAACTCATATTATAACCATATTATGCAGATATGATCGATAGCACGACAATTACTATACTTATTACTCTTATTATTATCAATCTAACTCATATTATTAGCCATATTATGCTTATATGAGCAATTAGAACTACAATTACTATACTTATTACTCTTGTTATTGTCAATCTAACTCATATCATTAACCATATTATGCAGATATGATCGATAGAACTACAATTACTGTACTCATTACTCTTATTATTATCAATCTAACTCGTATTATTAGCCATATTATGCTTATATGATCGACAGAACGAGAATTACTATACTCACTACTCTTAGAATTATCAATCTAACTCATATTATTATCCACATTATGCTTATATGATCGATAGAACTACAATTGCTATACTCATTACTCTTATTATTATCAATCCAACTCATATTATTACCCATATTATGCTGATATGATCGATAGAACAACATTCACTATACTTATTACACTCACTATTATCAATCTAACCCATATTATTAACCATATTATGCAGATATAATCGATAGAACGACAATTACTATACTTATTACTCTTATTATTATCATTCTAACTCATATTATTAACCATATTATGCAGATATGAGCGATAGAACTACAATTACTATACTCATTACTCTTATTATTATCAATCTAACTCATATTATTAGCCATATTATGCTTATATGATCGATAGAACGACAATTACTATACTTATTATTCTTATTTTTATCATCCCAACTCATATTATTCGCCATATTATGCTTAAATGATCGATAGAACGACAATTACTATACTTATTACCCTTATTATTATGAATCTAACTCATATTATTAGCCATATTATGCTTATATGATCGATAGAACTACAATTACTATACTCATTACTCTTATTATTATCAATCCAACTCATATTATTACCCATATTATGCTGATATGATCGATAGAACGACATTCACTATACTTATTACGCTCACTATTATCAATCTAACTCATATTATTAACCATATTATGCAGATATGATCGATAGAACGACAATTACTATACTTATTACTCTTATTATTATCATTCTGACTCATATTATTAACCATATTAAGCCGATATGATCGATAGAGCTACAATTACTATACTCATTACTCTTATTATTATCAATCCAACTTATATTATTACCCATATTATGCTGATATGATCGATAGAACAACATTCACTATACTTGTTACACTCACTATTATCAATCTAACTCATATTATTAGCCATATTATGCTTATATTATCGATAGAACGACAATTACTATACTTATTACTTTTATTATTATCAATCCAACTCATATTATTAGCCATATTATGCTTAAATGATCGCTAGAACTACAATTACTATACTCACTACTGTTAGTATTATCAATCTAACTCATATTATTAGCCATATTATGCTTATATGATCGATAGAACGACAATTACTATACTCATTACTCTTATTATTATCAATCTAACTCTTATTATTAGCCATATTATGCTTATAATATCGATAGAACGACAATTACTATACTCATTACTCTTATTATTATCAATCTAACCCATATTATTAGCCATATTATGCTTATATGATCGATAGAACGAGAATTACTATACTCACTACTATTAGTATTATCAATCTAACTCATATTATTAGCCATATTATGCTTATATTGTCGATAGAACGACAATTACTATACTTATTACTGTTATTACTATCAATCTAACTCATATTGTTAGCCATATTATGCTTAAATGATCGATAGAACGACAATTACTATACTTATTACACTCACTGTTATCAATCTAACTCATATTATTAACCATATTATGCAGATATGATCGATAGCACGACAATTACTATACTTATTACTCTTATTATTATCAATCTAACTCATATTATTAGCCATATTATGCTTATATGAGCAATAGAACTACAATTACTATACTTATTACTCTTGTTATTATCAATCTAACTCATATTATTAACCATATTATGCAGACATGATCGATAGAACTACAATTACTATACTCATTACTCTTATTATTATCAATCTAACTCGTATTATGAGCCATATTATGCTTATATGATCGACAGAACGAGAATTACTATACTCACTACTCTTAGTATTATCAATCTAACTCATATTATTAGCCACATTATGCTTATATGATCGATAGAACTACAATTGCTATACTCATTACTCTTATTATTATCAATCCAACTCATATTATTACCCATATTATGCTGATATGATCGATAGAACAACATTCACTATACTTATTACACTCACTATTATCAATCTAACTCATATTATTAACCATATTATGCAGATATGATCGACAGAACGACAATTACTATACTTATTTCTCTTATTATTATCATTCTAACTCATATTATTGACCATATTATGCAGATATGAGCGATAGAACTACAATTACTATACTCATTACTCTTATTATTATCAATCTAACTCATATGATTAGCCATATTATGCTTATATGATCGATAGAACGACAATGACTATACATATTATTCTTATTTTTATCATCGCAACTCATATTATTCGCCATATTATGCTTAAATGATCGATAGAACGACAATTACTATACTTATTACTCTTATTATTATGAATCTAACTCATATTATTAGCCATATTATGCTTATATGATCGATAGAACTACAATTACTATACTTATTACTCTTATTATTATGAATCTAACTCATATTATTAACCATATTATGCAGATATGATCGATAGAACTACAATTACTATACTCATTACTCTTATTATTATCAATCTAACTCATATTATTAGCCATATTATGCTTCTATGATCTATAGAACGAGAATTACTATACTCACTACTCTTAGTATTATCAATCTAACTCATATTATTAGCCATATTATGCTTAAATGATCGATAGAACTACAATTACTATACTCATTACTCTTATTATTATCAATCTAACCTATATTATTAGCCATATTATGCTTATATGATCGATAGAACGAGAATTACTATACTCACTACTATTAGTATTATCAATCTAACTCATATTATTAGCCATATTATGCTTATATTGTCGATAGAACGACAATTACTATACTTATTACCCTTATTATTATGAATCTAACTCATATTATTAGCCATATTATGCTTATATGATCGATAGAACTACAATTACTATACTCATTACTCTTATTATTATCAATCCAACTCATATTATTACCCATATTATGCTGATATGATCGATAGAACGACATTCACTATACTTATTACACTCACTATTATCAATCTAACTCATATTATTAACCATATTATGCAGATATGATCGATAGAACTACAATTACTATACTTATTACTCTTATTATTATCATTCTAACTCTTATTATTAACCATATTAAGCCGATATGATCGATAGAGCTACAATTACTATACTCATTACTCTTATTATTATCAATCCAACTTATATTATTACCCATATTATGCTGATATGATCGATAGAACAACATTCACTATACTTATTACACTCACTATTATCAATCTAACTCATATTATTAACCATATTATGCAGATATGATCGATAGAACGACATTCACTATACTTATTACACTCACTATTATCAATCTAACTCATATTATTAACCATATTATGCAGATATGATCGATAGAACGACAATTACTATACTTATTACTCTTATTATTATCATTCTAACTCATATTATTAAGCATATTAAGCCGATATGATCGATAGAGCTACAATTACTATACTTATTACTCTTATTATTATCATTCTAACTCATATTATTAACCATATTATGCAAATTTGATCGGTAGAACGACAATCACTATACTTATTACTCTTATTATTATCAACCTAACTCATATTATTAGCCATATTATGCTTATATGATCGATAGAACGAGAATTACTATATTCACTACTCTTAATATTATCAATCTAACTCTTATTATTAGCCATATTATGCTTATAATATCGATAGAACGACAATTACTATACTTATTACTGTTATTATTATCAATCTAACTCATATTATTAGCCATATTATGCTTAAATGATCGATAGAACTACAATTACTATACTCATTACTCTTATTATTATCAATCTAACCCATATTATTAGCTATATTATGCTAATATGATCGACAGAACGACAATTACTATACTTATTACACTCACAGTTATCAATCTAACTCATATTATTAACCATATTATGCAGATATGATCGATAGAACTACAATTACTCTACTCATTACTCTTATTATTATCAATCTAACTCTTATTATTAGCCATATTATGCTTATAATATCGATAGAACGCCAATTAATATACTTATTACTGTTATTATTATCAATATAACTCATATTACTAGCCATATTATGCTTAAATGATCGATAGAACTACAATTACTATACTCATTACTCTTATTATTATCAATCTAATCCATATTATTAGCCATATTATGCTTATATGATCGATAGAACGAGAATTACTATACTCACTACTCTTAGTATTATCAATCTAACTCATATTATTAGCCATATTATGCTTATATTATCGACAGAACGACAATTACTATACTTATTACTGTTATTACTATCAATCTAACTCATATTATTAGCCATATTATGCTTAAATGATCGATAGAACGACAATTACTATTCTTATTACTCTTATTATTATCAATCTATCTCATATTATTAGCCATATTATGCTTATATGATCGATAGAACGACAATTACTATACTTATTACTCTTATTATTATGAATCTAACTCATATTATTAACCATATTATGCAGATATGATCGATAGAACTACAATTACATATACTCGTTACTCTTATTATTATCAATCTAACTCGAATTATTGGCCATATTATGCTTATATGATCGATAGAACGAGAATTACTATACTCACTACTCTTAGTATTATCAATCTAACTCATATTATTAGCCATATTATGCTTAAATGATCGATAGAACGGCAATTACTATACTTATTACTATTATTATTATCAATTTAACTCATATTATTACCCATATTATGCTTATATGATCGATAGAACGACAATTACTATACTAATTACTCTTATTATTATGAATCTAACTCATATTATTAACCATATTATGCAGATATGATCGATAGAACTACAATTACTATACTCATTACTCTTGTTATTATCAATCTAACTTTTATTATTAGCCATATTATGCTTATAATATCGATAGAACGACAATTACTATACTTATTACTCTTATTATTATCAATCTAACTCATATTATTAGCCACATTATGCTTATATGATCGATAGAACGACAATTACTATACTTATTACTCTTATTATTATCAATCTAACTCATATTGTTAACCATATTATGCTTATATGATCAATAGAACGACAATTACTCTACTTATTACTCTTATTATTATCAATCTAACTCATATTATTAACCATATTATGCAGATATGATCGATAGCACGACATTGGCTATACCTATTACTCCTATTATTATGAATCTAACTCATATTATTAACCATATTATGCAGATATGATCGATAGAACGACAATTACTATACTTATTTCTCTTATTATTATCATTCTAACTCATGTTATTAACCATATTATGCAGATATGAGCGATAGAACTACAATTACTATACTCATTACTCTTATTATTATCAATCTAACTCATATTATTAGCCATATTATGCTTATATGATCGATAGAACGACAATTACTATACTTATTATTCTTATTTTTATCATCCCAACTCATATTATTCGCCATATTATGCTTAAATGATCGATAGAACGACAATTACTATACTTATTACCCTTATTATTATGAATCTAACTCATATTATTAGCCATATTATGCTTATATGATCGATAGAACTACAATTACTATACTCATTACTCTTATTATTATCAATCCAACTCATATTATTACCCATATTATGCTGATATGATCGATAGAACGACATTCACTATACTTATTACACTCACTATTATCAATCTAACTCATATTATTAACCATATTATGCAGATATGATCGATAGAACGACAATTACTATACTTATTACTCTTATTATTATCATTCTAACTCATATTATTAACCATATTAAGCCGATATGATCGATAGAGCTACAATTACTATACTCATTACTCTTATTATTATCAATCCAACTTATATTATTACCCATATTATGCTGATATGATCGATAGAAAAACATTCACTATACTTATTACACTCACTATTATCAATCTAACTCATATTATTAGCCATATTATGCTTATATTATCGATAGAACGACAATTACTATACTTATTACTTTTATTATTATCAATCCAACTCATATTATTAGCCATATTATGCTTAAATGATTGCTAGAACTACAATTACTATACTCACTACTGTTAGTATTATCAATCTAACTCATATTATTAGCCATATTATGCTTATATGATCGATAGAACGAGAATTACTATACTCACTACTATTAGTATTATCAATCTAACTCATATTATTAGCCATATTATGCTTATATTGTCGATAGAACGACAATTACTATACTTGTTACTGCTATTACTATCAATCTAACTCATATTATTAGCCATATTATGCTTAAGTGATCGATAGAACGACAATTACTATACTTATTACACTCACTGTTATCAATCTAACTCATATTATTAACCATATTATGCAGATATGATCGATAGCACGACAATTACTATACTTATTACTCTTATTATTATCAATCTAACTCATATTATGAGCCATATTATGCTTATATGAGCAATAGAACTACAATTACTATACTTATTACTCTTGTTATTATCAATCTAACTCATATTATTAACCATATTATGCAGACATGATCGATAGAACTACAATTACTATACTCATAACTCTTATTATTATCAATCTAACTCGTATTATGAGCCATATTATGCTTATATGATCGACAGAACGAGAATTACTATACTCACTACTCTTAGTATTATCAATCTAACTCATATTATTAGCCACATTATGCTTATATGATCGATAGAACTACAATTGCTATACTCATTACTCTTATTATTATCAATCCAACTCATATTATTACCCATATTATGCTGATATGATCGATAGAACAACATTCACTATACTTATTACACTCACTATTATCAATCTAACTCATATTATTAACCATATTATGCAGATATGATCGATAGAACGACAATTACTATACTTATTTCTCTTATTATTATCATTCTAACTCATATTATTAACCATATTATGCAGATATGAGCGATAGAACTACAATTACTATACTCATTACTCTTATTATTATCAATCTAACTCATATTATTAGCCATATTATGCTTATATGATCGATAGAACGACAATTACTATACTTATTATTCTTATTTTTATCATCCCAACTCATATTATTCGCCATATTATGCTTAAATGATCGATAGAACGACAATTACTATACTTATTACTCTTATTATTATGAATCTAACTCATATTATTAGCCATATTATGCTTATATGATCGATAGAACTACAATTACTATACTCATTACTCTTATTATTATCAATCCAACTCATATTATTACCCATATTATGCTGATATGATCGATAGAACGACATTCACTATACTTATTACACTCACTATTATCAATCTAACTCATATTATTAGCCATATTATGCTTATATGATCGATAGAACGAGAATTACTATACTCACTACTATTAGTATTATCAATCTAACTCATATTATTAGCCATATTATGCTTATATTGTCGATAGAACGACAATTACTATACTTATTACTGTTATTACTATCAATCTAACTCATATTGTTAGCCATATTATGCTTAAATGATCGATAGAACGACAATTACTATACTTATTACACTCACTGTTATCAATCTAACTCATATTATTAACCATATTATGCAGATATGATCGATAGCACGACAATTACTATACTTATTACTCTTATTATTATCAATCTAACTCATATTATTAGCCATATTATGCTTATATGAGCAATAGAACTACAATTACTATACTTATTACTCTTGTTATTATCAATCTAACTCATATTATTAACCATATTATGCAGACATGATCGATAGAACTACAATTACTATACTCATTACTCTTATTATTATCAATCTAACTCGTATTATGAGCCATATTATGCTTATATGATCGACAGAACGAGAATTACTATACTCACTACTCTTAGTATTATCAATCTAACTCATATTATTAGCCACATTATGCTTATATGATCGATAGAACTACAATTGCTATACTCATTACTCTTATTATTATCAATCCAACTCATATTATTACCCATATTATGCTGATATGATCGATAGAACAACATTCACTATACTTATTACACTCACTATTATCAATCTAACTCATATTATTAACCATATTATGCAGATATGATCGACAGAACGACAATTACTATACTTATTTCTCTTATTATTATCATTCTAACTCATATTATTGACCATATTATGCAGATATGAGCGATAGAACTACAATTACTATACTCATTACTCTTATTATTATCAATCTAACTCATATGATTAGCCATATTATGCTTATATGATCGATAGAACGACAATGACTATACATATTATTCTTATTTTTATCATCGCAACTCATATTATTCGCCATATTATGCTTATATGATCGACAGAACGAGAATTACTATACTCACTACTCTTAGTATTATCAATCTAACTCATATTATTAACCATATTATGCAGATATGATCGATAGAACTACAATTACTATACTCATTACTCTTATTATTATCAATCTAACTCATATTATTAGCCATATTATGCTTCTATGATCTATAGAACGAGAATTACTATACTCACTACTCTTAGTATTATCAATCTAACTCATATTATTAGCCATATTATGCTTAAATGATCGATAGAACTACAATTACTATACTCATTACTCTTATTATTATCAATCTAACCCATATTATTAGCCATATTATGCTTATATGATCGATAGAACGAGAATTACTATACTCACTACTATTAGTATTATCAATCTAACTCATATTATTAGCCATATTATGCTTATATTGTCGATAGAACGACAATTACTATACTTATTACCCTTATTATTATGAATCTAACTCATATTATTAGCCATATTATGCTTATATGATCGATAGAACTACAATTACTATACTCATTACTCTTATTATTATCAATCCAACTCATATTATTACCCATATTATGCTGATATGATCGATAGAACGACATTCACTATACTTATTACACTCACTATTATCAATCTAACTCATATTATTAACCATATTATGCAGATATGATCGATAGAACTACAATTACTATACTTATTACTCTTATTATTATCATTCTAACTCATATTATTAACCATATTAAGCCGATATGATCGATAGAGCTACAATTACTATACTCATTACTCTTATTATTATCAATCCAACTTATATTATTACCCATATTATGCTGATATGATCGATAGAACAACATTCACTATACTTATTACACTCACTATTATCAATCTAACTCATATTATTAACCATATTATGCAGATATGATCGATAGAACGACATTCACTATACTTATTACACTCACTATTATCAATCTAACTCATATTATTAACCATATTATGCAGATATGATCGATAGAACGACAATTACTATACTTATTACTCTTATTATTATCATTCTAACTCATATTATTAAGCATATTAAGCCGATATGATCGATAGAGCTACAATTACTATACTTATTACTCTTATTATTATCATTCTAACTCATATTATTAACCATATTATGCAAATTTGATCGGTAGAACGACAATCACTATACTTATTACTCTTATTATTATCAACCTAACTCATATTATTAGCCATATTATGCTTATATGATCGATAGAACGAGAATTACTATATTCACTACTCTTAATATTATCAATCTAACTCTTATTATTAGCCATATTATGCTTATAATATCGATAGAACGACAATTACTATACTTATTACTGTTATTATTATCAATCTAACTCATATTATTAGCCATATTATGCTTAAATGATCGATAGAACTACAATTACTATACTCATTACTCTTATTATTATCAATCTAACCCATATTATTAGCTATATTATGCTAATATGATCGACAGAACGACAATTACTATACTTATTACACTCACAGTTATCAATCTAACTCATATTATTAACCATATTATGCAGATATGATCGATAGAACTACAATTACTCTACTCATTACTCTTATTATTATCAATCTAACTCTTATTATTAGCCATATTATGCTTATAATATCGATAGAACGCCAATTAATATACTTATTACTGTTATTATTATCAATATAACTCATATTACTAGCCATATTATGCTTAAATGATCGATAGAACTACAATTACTATACTCATTACTCTTATTATTATCAATCTAATCCATATTATTAGCCATATTATGCTTATATGATCGATAGAACGACAAATACTATACTTATTACTCTTATTATTATCAATCTAACTCATATTATTAACCATATTATGCAGATATGATCGATAGCACGACAATTACTATACTTATTACTCTTATTATTATCAATCTAACTCATATTATTAGCCATATTATGCTTATATGAGCAATAGAACTACAATTACTATACTTATTACTCTTGTTATTGTCAATCTAACTCATATCATTAACCATATTATGCAGATATGATCGATAGAACTACAATTACTGTACTCATTACTCTTATTATTATCAATCTAACTCGTATTATTAGCCATATTATGCTTATATGATCGACAGAACGAGAATTACTATACTCACTACTCTTAGTATTATCAATCTAACTCATATTATTATCCACATTATGCTTATATGATCGATAGAACTACAATTGCTATACTCATTAC
Source organism: Megachile rotundata (assembly GCF_050947335.1). Lineage (NCBI taxonomy): Eukaryota > Metazoa > Arthropoda > Insecta > Hymenoptera > Megachilidae > Megachile > Megachile rotundata. The sequence continues at coordinate 110,050 of NW_027473963.1, forward strand.
TCTTATTATTATCAATCCAACTCATATTATTACCCATATTATGCTGATATGATCGATAGAACAACATTCACTATACTTATTACACTCACTATTATCAATCTAACCCATATTATTAACCATATTATGCAGATATAATCGATAGAACGACAATTACTATACTTATTACTCTTATTATTATCATTCTAACTCATATTATTAACCATATTATGCAGATATGAGCGATAGAACTACAATTACTATACTCATTACTCTTATTATTATCAATCTAACTCATATTATTAGCCATATTATGCTTATATGATCGATAGAACGACAATTACTATACTTATTATTCTTATTTTTATCATCCCAACTCATATTATTCGCCATATTATGCTTAAATGATCGATAGAACGACAATTACTATACTTATTACCCTTATTATTATGAATCTAACTCATATTATTAGCCATATTATGCTTATATGATCGATAGAACTACAATTACTATACTCATTACTCTTATTATTATCAATCCAACTCATATTATTACCCATATTATGCTGATATGATCGATAGAACGACATTCACTATACTTATTACGCTCACTATTATCAATCTAACTCATATTATTAACCATATTATGCAGATATGATCGATAGAACGACAATTACTATACTTATTACTCTTATTATTATCATTCTGACTCATATTATTAACCATATTAAGCCGATATGATCGATAGAGCTACAATTACTATACTCATTACTCTTATTATTATCAATCCAACTTATATTATTACCCATATTATGCTGATATGATCGATAGAACAACATTCACTATACTTGTTACACTCACTATTATCAATCTAACTCATATTATTAGCCATATTATGCTTATATTATCGATAGAACGACAATTACTATACTTATTACTTTTATTATTATCAATCCAACTCATATTATTAGCCATATTATGCTTAAATGATCGCTAGAACTACAATTACTATACTCACTACTGTTAGTATTATCAATCTAACTCATATTATTAGCCATATTATGCTTATATGATCGATAGAACGACAATTACTATACTCATTACTCTTATTATTATCAATCTAACTCTTATTATTAGCCAT
>NW_027473964.1:0-25419 GCF_050947335.1 Megachile rotundata
AAAAGAATAGTAATTGTCGTTCTATCGATCATATAAGCATAATATGGCTAATAATACGAGTTAGATTGATAGTAATAACAGTAGTGAGTATAGTAATTGTCGTTCTATCGATCATATAAGCATAATATGGCTAATAATATGAGTTAGATTGATAATAATAAGACTAATAAGTATAGTAATTGTCGTTCTATCGATCATATAAGCATAATATGGCTAATAATATGAGTTAGATTGTTAATAATAAGAGTAAAAAGAATAGTAATTGTCGTTCTATCGATCATATAAGCATAATATGGCTAATAATACGAGTTAGATTGATAATAATAAGACTAATAAGTATAGTAATTGTCGTTCTATCGATCATATAAGCATAATATGGCTAATAATATGAGTTAGATTGATAATAATAAGACTAATAAGTATAGTAATTGTCCGTTCTATCGATCATATAAGCATAATATGGCTAATAATATGAGTTAGATTGATAATAATAAGAGTAATAAGTATAGTAATTGTCGTTCTATCGATCACATAAGCATAATATGGCTAATAATACGAGTTAGATTGATAGTAATAACAGTAGTGAGTATAGTAATTGTCGTTCTATCGATCATATAAGCATAATATGGCTAATAATATGAGTTAGATTGATAACAATAAGAGCAATGAGTATAGTAATTGTCGTTCTATCGATCATATAAGCATAATATGGCTAATAATATGAGTTAGATTGATAATAATAAGAGTAAGGAGTATAGTAATTGTCGTTCTATCGATCATATAAGCATAATATGGCTAATAATATGAGTCAGATTGATAATAATAGAGTAATAAGTATAGTAATTGTCGTTCTATCGATCATATCTGCATAATATGGTTAATAATATGAGTTAGATTGATAACAGTGAGTGTAATAAGTATAGTAATTGTCGTTCTATCAATCATATAAGCATAATATGGCTAATAATATGTGTTAGATTGATAATAATAAGAGTAATGAGTATAGTAGTTGTAGTTCTATCGATCATATCTGCATAATATGGTTAATAATATGAGTTAGATTGATATAATAAGAGAAATAAGTATAGTAATTGTAGTTCTACCGATCATATAAGCATAATATGGCTAATAATATGAGTTAGATTGATAATAATAAGAGTAAAAAGAATAGTAATTGTCGTCCTATCGATCATATAAGCATAATATGGCTAATAATACGAGTTAGATTGATAGTAATAACAGTAGTGAGTATAGTAATTGTCGTTCTATCGATCATATAAGCATAATATGGCTAATAATATGAGTTAGATTGCTAACAATAAGAGTATGAGTATAGTAATTGTCGTTCTATCGATCATATAAGCATAATATGGCTAATAATATGAGTTAGATTGATAATAATAAGACTAATAAGTATAGTAATTGTCGTTCTATCGATCATATAAGCATAATATGGCTAATAATATGAGTTAGATTGATAATAATAAGAGAATAAGTATAGTAATTGTCGTTCTATCGATCACATAAGCATATATGGCTAATAATACGAGTTAGATTGATAGTAATAACAGTAGTGAGTATAGTAATTGTCGTTCTATCGATCATATAAGCATAATATGGCTAATAATATGAGTTAGATTGATAACAATAAGAGTAATGATTATAGTAATTGTCGTTCAATCGATCATATAAGCATAATATGGCTAATAATATGAGTTAGATTGATAATAATAAGACTAATAAGTATAGTAATTGTCGTTCTATCGATCATATAAGCATAATATGGCTAATAATATGAGTTGATTGATAATATAAGAGTAATAAGTATAGTAATTGTCGTTCTATCGATCACATAAGCCATACTATGGCTAATAATACGAGTTAGATTGATAGTAATAACAGTAGTGAGTATAGTAATTGTCGTTCTATCGATCATATAAGCATTGATAAGGCTAATAATATGAGTTAGATTGATAACAATAAGAGCAATGAGTATAGTAATTGTCGTTCTATCGATCATATAAGCATAATATGGCTAATAATACGAGTTAGCTTAGATAATAATAAGGGTAATGAGTATAGTAAATTGTCGTTCTACCGATCATATAAGCATAATAATGGCTAATAATGATGTGTTAGATTGATAATAATAAGAGTAATGAGTATAGTAGTTGTAGTTCTATCGATCATATCTGCATAATATGGTTAATAATATGAGTTAGATTGATAACAGTGAGTGTAATAAGTATAGTAATTGTCGTTCTATCAATCATATAAGCATAATATGGCTAATAATATGTGTTAGATTGATAATAATAAGAGTAATGAGTATAGTAGTTGTAGTTCTATCGATCATATCTGCATAATATGGTTAATAATATGAGTTAGATTGATAATAATAAGAGAAATAAGTATAGTAATTGTAGTTCTACCGATCATATAAGCATAATATGGCTAATAATATGAGTTAGATTGATAATAATAAGAGAAAAAGAATAGTAATTGTCGTCCTATCGATATATAAGCATAATATGGCTAATAATACGAGTTAGATTGATAGTAATAACAGTAGTGAGTATAGTAATTGTCGTTCTATCGATCATATAAGCATAATATGGCTAATAATATGAGTTAGATTGATAACAATAAGAGTAATGAGTATAGTATTGTCGTTCTATCGATCATATAAGCATAATATGGCTTATAATACGAGTTAGATTGATAATAATAAGACTAATAAGTATAGTAATTGTCGTTCTATCGATCATATAGCATAATATGGCTAATAATATGAGTTAGATTGATAACAATAAGAGTAACGAGTATAGTAATTGTCGTTCTATCGATCATATAAGCATAATATGGCTAATAATACGAGTTAGATTGATAATAAATAAGAGTAATAAGTATAGTAATTATCGTTCTACCGATCATACAAGCATAATATGGCTAATAATATGAGTCAGATTGATAATAATAGAGTAATAAGTATAGTAATTGTCGTTCTATCGATCATATAGCATAATATTGCTAATAATATGAGTTAGATTGATAATAATAAGAGTAAAGGAGTATAGTAATTGTCGTTCTATCGATCATATAAGCATAATATGGCTAATAATATGAGTTAGATTGATAACAATAAGAGCAAATGAGTATAGTATTGTCGTTCTATCGATCATATAAGCATAATATGGCTAATAATATGAGTTAGATTGATAATAATAAGAGTAATGAGTATAGTAATTGTCGTTCTATCGATCATATAAGCATAATATGGCTAATAATATGAGTCAGATTGATAATAATAAGAGTAATAAGTATAGTAATTGTCGTTCTATCGATCATATCTGCATATATGGTTAATAATATGAGTTAGATTGATAACAGTGAGTGTAATAAGTATAGTAATTGTCGTTCTATCAATCATATAAGCATAATATGGCTAATAATATGTGTTAGATTGATAATAATAAGAGTAATGAGTTTAGTAGTTGTAGTTCTATCGATCATATCTGCATAATATGGTTAATAATATGAGTTAGATTGATAATAATAAGAGAAATAAGTATAGTAATTGTAGTTCTACCGATCATATAAGCATAATATGGCTAATAATATGAGTTAGATTGATAATAATAAGAGTAAAAAGAATAGTAATTGTCGTCCTATCGATCATATAAGCATAATATGGCTAATAATACGAGTTAGATTGATAGTAATAACAGTAGTGAGTATAGTAATTGTCGTTCTATCGATCATATAAGCATAATATGGCTAATAATATGAGTTAGATTGATAACAATAAGAGTAATGAGTATAGTAATTGTCGTTCTATCGATCATATAAGCATAATATGGCTAATAATATGAGATAGATTGATAATAATAAGACTAATAAGTATAGTAATTGTCGTTCTATCGATCATATAAGCATAATATGGCTAATAATATGAGTTAGATTGATAATAATAAGAGTAATAAGTATAGTAATTGTCGTTCTATCGATCATATAAGCATAATATGGCTAATAATATGAGCTAGATTGATAATAATAAGATTAATAAGTATAGTAATTATCGTTCTACCGATCATACAAGCATAATATGGTTAATAATATGAGTTAGATTGATAATAGTGAGTGTAATAAGTATAGTAATTGTCGTTCTGTCGATCATATAAGCATAATACGGCTAATAATATGAGTTAGATTGATAATAATAAGAGTAATAAGTATAGTCATTGTCGTTCTATCGATCATATATGCATAATATGGCTAATAATGTGAGTTAGATTGATAATAATAAGAGTAATGAGTATAGTAATTGTCGTTCTATCGATCATATCTGCATAATATGGTTAATAATATGAGTTAGATTGATAACAGTGAGTGTAATAAGTATAGTAATTGTCGTTCTATCAATCATATAAGCATAATATGGCTAATAATATGTGTTAGATTGATAATAATAAGAGTAAAAAGAATAGTAATTGTCGTTCTATCGATCATATAAGCATAATATGGCTAATAATACGAGTTAGATTGATAGTAATAACAGTAGTGAGTATAGTAATTGTCGTTCTATCGATCATATAAGCATAATATGGCTAATAATATGAGTTAGATTGATAATAATAAGACTAATAAGTATAGTAATTGTCGTTCTATCGATCATATAAGCATAATATGGCTAATAATATGAGTTAGATTGTTAATAATAAGAGTAAAAAGAATAGTAATTGTCGTTCTATCGATCATATAAGCATAATATGGCTAATAATACGAGTTAGATTGATAATAATAAGACTAATAAGTATAGTAATTGTCGTTCTATCGATCATATAAGCATAATATGGCTAATAATATGAGTTAGATTGATAATAATAAGACTAATAAGTATAGTAATTGTCGTTCTATCGATCATATAAGCATAATATGGCTAATAATATGAGTTAGATTGATAATAATAAGAGTAATAAGTATAGTAATTGTCGTTCTATCGATCACATAAGCATAATATGGCTAATAATACGAGTTAGATTGATAGTAATAACAGTAGTGAGTATAGTAATTGTCGTTCTATCGATCATATAAGCATAATATGGCTAATAATATGAGTTAGATTGATAACAATAAGAGCAATGAGTATAGTAATTGTCGTTCTATCGATCATATAAGCATAATATGGCTAATAATATGAGTTAGATTGATAATAATAAGAGTAATGAGTATAGTAATTGTCGTTCTATCGATCATATAAGCATAATATGGCTAATAATATGAGTCAGATTGATAATAATAAGAGTAATAAGTATAGTAATTGTCGTTCTATCGATCATATCTGCATAATATGGTTAATAATATGAGTTAGATTGATAACAGTGAGTGTAATAAGTATAGTAATTGTCGTTCTATCAATCATATAAGCATAATATGGCTAATAATATGTGTTAGATTGATAATAATAAGAGTAATGAGTATAGTAGTTGTAGTTCTATCGATCATATCTGCATAATATGGTTAATAATATGAGTTAGATTGATAATAATAAGAGAAATAAGTATAGTAATTGTAGTTCTACCGATCATATAAGCATAATATGGCTAATAATATGAGTTAGATTGATAATAATAAGAGTAAAAAGAATAGTAATTGTCGTCCTATCGATCATATAAGCATAATATGGCTAATAATACGAGTTAGATTGATAGTAATAACAGTAGTGAGTATAGTAATTGTCGTTCTATCGATCATATAAGCATAATATGGCTAATAATATGAGTTAGATTGATAACAATAAGAGTAATGAGTATAGTAATTGTCGTTCTATCGATCATATAAGCATAATATGGCTAATAATATGAGTTAGATTGATAATAATAAGACTAATAAGTATAGTAATTGTCGTTCTATCGATCATATAAGCATAATATGGCTAATAATATGAGTTAGATTGATAATAATAAGAGTAATAAGTATAGTAATTGTCGTTCTATCGATCACATAAGCATAATATGGCTAATAATACGAGTTAGATTGATAGTAATAACAGTAGTGAGTATAGTAATTGTCGTTCTATCGATCATATAAGCATAATATGGCTAATAATATGAGTTAGATTGATAACAATAAGAGTAATGATTATAGTAATTGTCGTTCAATCGATCATATAAGCATAATATGGCTAATAATATGAGTTAGATTGATAATAATAAGACTAATAAGTATAGTAATTGTCGTTCTATCGATCATATAAGCATAATATGGCTAATAATATGAGTTGGATTGATAATAATAAGAGTAATAAGTATAGTAATTGTCGTTCTATCGATCACATAAGCATAATATGGCTAATAATACGAGTTAGATTGATAGTAATAACAGTAGTGAGTATAGTAATTGTCGTTCTATCGATCATATAAGCATGATATGGCTAATAATATGAGTTAGATTGATAACAATAAGAGCAATGAGTATAGTAATTGTCGTTCTATCGATCATATAAGCATAATATGGCTAATAATACGAGTTAGATTGATAATAATAAGGGTAATGAGTATAGTAATTGTCGTTCTACCGATCATATAAGCATAATATGGCTAATAATATGTGTTAGATTGATAATAATAAGAGTAATGAGTATAGTAGTTGTAGTTCTATCGATCATATCTGCATAATATGGTTAATAATATGAGTTAGATTGATAACAGTGAGTGTAATAAGTATAGTAATTGTCGTTCTATCAATCATATAAGCATAATATGGCTAATAATATGTGTTAGATTGATAATAATAAGAGTAATGAGTATAGTAGTTGTAGTTCTATCGATCATATCTGCATAATATGGTTAATAATATGAGTTAGATTGATAATAATAAGAGAAATAAGTATAGTAATTGTAGTTCTACCGATCATATAAGCATAATATGGCTAATAATATGAGTTAGATTGATAATAATAAGAGAAAAAGAATAGTAATTGTCGTCCTATCGATCATATAAGCATAATATGGCTAATAATACGAGTTAGATTGATAGTAATAACAGTAGTGAGTATAGTAATTGTCGTTCTATCGATCATATAAGCATAATATGGCTAATAATATGAGTTAGATTGATAACAATAAGAGTAATGAGTATAGTAATTGTCGTTCTATCGATCATATAAGCATAATATGGCTTATAATACGAGTTAGATTGATAATAATAAGACTAATAAGTATAGTAATTGTCGTTCTATCGATCATATAAGCATAATATGGCTAATAATATGAGTTAGATTGATAACAATAAGAGTAACGAGTATAGTAATTGTCGTTCTATCGATCATATAAGCATAATATGGCTAATAATACGAGTTAGATTGATAATAATAAGAGTAATAAGTATAGTAATTATCGTTCTACCGATCATACAAGCATAATATGGCTAATAATATGAGTCAGATTGATAATAATAAGAGTAATAAGTATAGTAATTGTCGTTCTATCGATCATATAAGCATAATATTGCTAATAATATGAGTTAGATTGATAATAATAAGAGTAATGAGTATAGTAATTGTCGTTCTATCGATCATATAAGCATAATATGGCTAATAATATGAGTTAGATTGATAACAATAAGAGCAATGAGTATAGTAATTGTCGTTCTATCGATCATATAAGCATAATATGGCTAATAATATGAGTTAGATTGATAATAATAAGAGTAATGAGTATAGTAATTGTCGTTCTATCGATCATATAAGCATAATATGGCTAATAATATGAGTCAGATTGATAATAATAAGAGTAATAAGTATAGTAATTGTCGTTCTATCGATCATATCTGCATAATATGGTTAATAATATGAGTTAGATTGATAACAGTGAGTGTAATAAGTATAGTAATTGTCGTTCTATCAATCATATAAGCATAATATGGCTAATAATATGTGTTAGATTGATAATAATAAGAGTAATGAGTTTAGTAGTTGTAGTTCTATCGATCATATCTGCATAATATGGTTAATAATATGAGTTAGATTGATAATAATAAGAGAAATAAGTATAGTAATTGTAGTTCTACCGATCATATAAGCATAATATGGCTAATAATATGAGTTAGATTGATAATAATAAGAGTAAAAAGAATAGTAATTGTCGTCCTATCGATCATATAAGCATAATATGGCTAATAATACGAGTTAGATTGATAGTAATAACAGTAGTGAGTATAGTAATTGTCGTTCTATCGATCATATAAGCATAATATGGCTAATAATATGAGTTAGATTGATAACAATAAGAGTAATGAGTATAGTAATTGTCGTTCTATCGATCATATAAGCATAATATGGCTAATAATATGAGTTAGATTGATAATAATAAGACTAATAAGTATAGTAATTGTCGTTCTATCGATCATATAAGCATAATATGGCTAATAATATGAGTTAGATTGATAATAATAAGAGTAATAAGTATAGTAATTGTCGTTCTATCGATCACATAAGCATAATATGGCTAATAATACGAGTTAGATTGATAGTAATAACAGTAGTGAGTATAGTAATTGTCGTTCTATCGATCATATAAGCATAATATGGCTAATAATATGAGTTAGATTGATAACAATAAGAGTAATGATTATAGTAATTGTCGTTCAATCGATCATATAAGCATAATATGGCTAATAATATGAGTTAGATTGATAATAATAAGACTAATAAGTATAGTAATTGTCGTTCTATCGATCATATAAGCATAATATGGCTAATAATATGAGTTGGATTGATAATAATAAGAGTAATAAGTATAGTAATTGTCGTTCTATCGATCACATAAGCATAATATGGCTAATAATACGAGTTAGATTGATAGTAATAACAGTAGTGAGTATAGTAATTGTCGTTCTATCGATCATATAAGCATGATATGGCTAATAATATGAGTTAGATTGATAACAATAAGAGCAATGAGTATAGTAATTGTCGTTCTATCGATCATATAAGCATAATATGGCTAATAATACGAGTTAGATTGATAATAATAAGGGTAATGAGTATAGTAATTGTCGTTCTACCGATCATATAAGCATAATATGGCTAATAATATGTGTTAGATTGATAATAATAAGAGTAATGAGTATAGTAGTTGTAGTTCTATCGATCATATCTGCATAATATGGTTAATAATATGAGTTAGATTGATAACAGTGAGTGTAATAAGTATAGTAATTGTCGTTCTATCAATCATATAAGCATAATATGGCTAATAATATGTGTTAGATTGATAATAATAAGAGTAATGAGTATAGTAGTTGTAGTTCTATCGATCATATCTGCATAATATGGTTAATAATATGAGTTAGATTGATAATAATAAGAGAAATAAGTATAGTAATTGTAGTTCTACCGATCATATAAGCATAATATGGCTAATAATATGAGTTAGATTGATAATAATAAGAGAAAAAGAATAGTAATTGTCGTCCTATCGATCATATAAGCATAATATGGCTAATAATACGAGTTAGATTGATAGTAATAACAGTAGTGAGTATAGTAATTGTCGTTCTATCGATCATATAAGCATAATATGGCTAATAATATGAGTTAGATTGATAACAATAAGAGTAATGAGTATAGTAATTGTCGTTCTATCGATCATATAAGCATAATATGGCTTATAATACGAGTTAGATTGATAATAATAAGACTAATAAGTATAGTAATTGTCGTTCTATCGATCATATAAGCATAATATGGCTAATAATATGAGTTAGATTGATAACAATAAGAGTAACGAGTATAGTAATTGTCGTTCTATCGATCATATAAGCATAATATGGCTAATAATACGAGTTAGATTGATAATAATAAGAGTAATAAGTATAGTAATTATCGTTCTACCGATCATACAAGCATAATATGGCTAATAATATGAGTCAGATTGATAATAATAAGAGTAATAAGTATAGTAATTGTCGTTCTATCGATCATATAAGCATAATATTGCTAATAATATGAGTTAGATTGATAATAATAAGAGTAATGAGTATAGTAATTGTCGTTCTATCGATCATATAAGCATAATATGGCTAATAATATGAGTTAGATTGATAATAATAATAGTAATAAGTATAGTAATTGTCGTTCTATCGATCACATAAGCATAATATGGCTAATAATACGAGTTAGATTGATAGTAATAACAGTAGTGAGTATAGTAATTGTCGTTCTATCGATCATATAAGCATAATATGGCTAATAATATGAGTTAGATTGATAACAATAAGAGTAATGAGTATAGTAATTGTCGTCCTATCGATCATATAAGCATAATATGGCTAATAATACGAGTTAGATTGATAGTAATAACAGTAGTGAGTATAGTAATTGTCGTTCTATCGATCATATAAGCATAATATGGCTAATAATATGAGTTAGATTGATAACAATAAGAGTAATGAGTATAGTAATTGTCGTTCTATCGATCATATAAGCATAATATGGCTAATAATATGAGTTAGATTGATAATAATAAGACTAATAAGTATAGTAATTGTCGTTCTGTCGATCATATAAGCATAGTATGGCTAATAATATGAGTTAGATTGATAATAATAAGAGTAATAAGTATAGTAATTGTCGTTCTATCGATCACATAAGCATAATATGGCTAATAATACGAGTTAGATTGATAGTAATAACAGTAGTGAGTATAGTAATTGTCGTTCTATCGATCATATAAGCATAATATGGCTAATAATATGAGTTAGATTGATAACAATAAGAGTAACGAGTATAGTAATTGTCGTTCTATCGATCATATAAGCATAATATGGCTAATAATACGAGTTAGATTGATAATAATAAGAGTAATAAGTATAGTAATTATCGTTCTACCGATCATACAAGCATAATATGGCTAATAATATGAGTTAGATTGATAATAATAAGACTAATAACTATAGTAATTGTCGTTCTATCGATCATATAAGCATAATACGGCTAATAATATGAGTCAGATTGATAATAATAAGAGTAATAAGTATAGTAATTGTCGTTCTATCGATCATATAAGCATAATATTGCTAATAATATGAGTTAGATTGATAATAATAAGAGTAATGAGTATAGTTATTGTCGTTCTATCGATCATGTAAGCATAGTATGGCTAATAACATGAGTTAGATTGATAATAATAAGAGTAATAAGTATAGTAATTGTCGTTCTATCGATCACATAAGCATAATATGGCTAATAATATGAGTTAGATTGATAGTAATAACAGTAGTGAGTATAGTAATTGTCGTTCTATCGACAATATAAGCATAATATGGCTAATAATATGAGTTAGATTGATAATAATAAGAGTAATGAGTATAGTAATTGTCGTTCTATCGATCATATAAGCATAATATGGCTAATAAAATGAGTTAGATTGATAATAATAAGAGTAATGAGTATAGTAGTTGTAGTTCTATCGATCATATCTGCATAATATGGTTAAAAATATGAGTTAGATTGATAATAATAAGAGTAAAAAGAATAGTAATTGTCGTTCTATCGATCATATAAGCATAATATGGCTAATAATACGAGTTAGATTGATAATAATAAGACTAATAAGTATAGTAATTGTCGTTCTATCGATCATATAAGCATAATATGGCTAATAATATGAGATAGATTGATAATAATAAGACTAATAAGTATAGTAATTGTCGTTCTATCGATCATATAAGCATAATATGGCTAATAATATGAGTTAGATTGATAATAATAAGAGTAATAAGTATAGTAATTGTCGTTCTATCGATCATATAAGCATAATATGGCTAATAATATGAGCTAGATTGATAATAATAAGATTAATAAGTATAGTAATTATCGTTCTACCGATCATACAAGCATAATATGGTTAATAATATGAGTTAGATTGATAATAGTGAGTGTAATAAGTATAGTAATTGTCGTTCTGTCGATCATATAAGCATAATACGGCTAATAATATGAGTTAGATTGATAATAATAAGAGTAATAAGTATAGTCATTGTCGTTCTATCGATCATATATGCATAATATGGCTAATAATGTGAGTTAGATTGATAATAATAAGAGTAATGAGTATAGTAATTGTCGTTCTATCGATCATATCTGCATAATATGGTTAATAATATGAGTTAGATTGATAACAGTGAGTGTAATAAGTATAGTAATTGTCGTTCTATCAATCATATAAGCATAATATGGCTAATAATATGTGTTAGATTGATAATAATAAGAGTAAAAAGAATAGTAATTGTCGTTCTATCGATCATATAAGCATAATATGGCTAATAATACGAGTTAGATTGATAGTAATAACAGTAGTGAGTATAGTAATTGTCGTTCTATCGATCATATAAGCATAATATGGCTAATAATATGAGTTAGATTGATAACAATAAGAGTAATGAGCATAGTAGTTGTCGTTCTATCGATCATATAAGCATAATATGGCTAACAATATGAGTCAGATTGATAATAATAAGAGTAATGAGTATAGTTATTGTCGTTCTATCGATCATGTAAGCATAGTATGGCTAATAATATGAGTTAGATTGATAATAATAAGACTAATAAGTATAGTAATTGTCGTTCTATCGATCATATAAGCATAATATGGCTAATAATATGAGTTAGATTGATAATAATAAGAGTAAAAAGAATAGTAATTGTCGTTCTATCGATCATATAAGCATAATATGGCTAATAATACGAGTTAGATTGATAATAATGAGACTAATAAGTATAGTAATTGTCGTTCTATCGATCATATAAGCATAATATGGCTAATAATATGAGTTAGATTGATAATAATAAGACTAATAAGTATAGTAATTGTCGTTCTATCGATCATATAAGCATAATATGGCTAATAATATGAGTTAGATTGATAATAATAAGAGTAATAAGTATAGTAATTGTCGTTCTATCGATCACATAAGCATAATATGGCTAATAATACGAGTTAGATTGATAGTAATAACAGTAGTGAGTATAGTAATTGTCGTTCTATCGATCATATAAGCATAATATGGCTAATAATATGAGTTAGATTGATAACAATAAGAGCAATGAGTATAGTAATTGTCGTTCTATCGATCATATAAGCATAATATGGCTAATAATATGAGTTAGATTGATAATAATAAGAGTAATGAGTATAGTAATTGTCGTTCTATCGATCATATAAGCATAATATGGCTAATAATATGAGTCAGATTGATAATAATAAGAGTAATAAGTATAGTAATTGTCGTTCTATCGATCATATCTGCATAATATGGTTAATAATATGAGTTAGATTGATAACAGTGAGTGTAATAAGTATAGTAATTGTCGTTCTATCAATCATATAAGCATAATATGGCTAATAATATGTGTTAGATTGATAATAATAAGAGTAATGAGTATAGTAGTTGTAGTTCTATCGATCATATCTGCATAATATGGTTAATAATATGAGTTAGATTGATAATAATAAGAGAAATAAGTATAGTAATTGTAGTTCTACCGATCATATAAGCATAATATGGCTAATAATATGAGTTAGATTGATAATAATAAGAGTAAAAAGAATAGTAATTGTCGTCCTATCGATCATATAAGCATAATATGGCTAATAATACGAGTTAGATTGATAGTAATAACAGTAGTGAGTATAGTAATTGTCGTTCTATCGATCATATAAGCATAATATGGCTAATAATATGAGTTAGATTGATAACAATAAGAGTAATGAGTATAGTAATTGTCGTTCTATCGATCATATAAGCATAATATGGCTAATAATATGAGTTAGATTGATAATAATAAGACTAATAAGTATAGTAATTGTCGTTCTATCGATCATATAAGCATAATATGGCTAATAATATGAGTTAGATTGATAATAATAAGAGTAATAAGTATAGTAATTGTCGTTCTATCGATCACATAAGCATAATATGGCTAATAATACGAGTTAGATTGATAGTAATAACAGTAGTGAGTATAGTAATTGTCGTTCTATCGATCATATAAGCATAATATGGCTAATAATATGAGTTAGATTGATAACAATAAGAGTAATAAGTATAGTAATTGTCGTTCTATCGATCATATAAGCATAATATGGCTAATAATATGTGTTGGATTGATAATAATAAGAGTAATAAGTATAGTAATTGTCGTTCTATCGATCACATAGGCATAATATGGCTAATAATACGAGTTAGATTGATAGTAATAACAGTAGTGAGTATAGTAATTGTCGTTCTATCGATCATATAAGCATGATATGGCTAATAATATGAGTTAGATTGATAACAATAAGAGCAATGAGTATAGTAATTGTCGTTCTATCGATCATATAAGCATAATATGGCTAATAATATGAGTTAGATTGATAATAATAAAAGTAATGAGTATAGTAATTGTCGTTCTACCGATCATATAAGCATAATATGGCTAATAATATGAGTCAGATTGATAATAATAAGAGTAATAAGTATAGTAATTGCCGTTCTATCGATCATATCTGCATAATATGGTTAATAATATGAGTTAGATTGATAACAGTGAGTGTAATAAGTATAGTAATTGTCGTTCTATCAATCATATAAGCATAATATGGCTAATAATATGTGTTAGATTGATAATAATAAGAGTAATGAGTATAGTAGTTGTAGTTCTATCGATCATATCTGCATAATATGGTTAATAATATGAGTTAGATTGATAATAATAAGAGAAATAAGTATAGTAATTGTAGTTCTACCGATCATATAAGCATAATATGGCTAATAATATGAGTTAGATTGATAATAATAAGAGAAAAAGAATAGTAATTGTCGTCCTATCGATCATATAAGCATAATATGGCTAATAATACGAGTTAGATTGATAGTAATAACAGTAGTGAGTATAGTAATTGTCGTTCTATCGATCATATAAGCATAATATGGCTAATAATATGAGTTAGATTGATAACAATAAGAGTAATGAGTATAGTAATTGTCGTTCTATCGATCATATAAGCATAATATGGCTAATAATATGAGTTAGATTGATAATAATAAGAGTAATAAGTATAGTAATTGTCGTTCTATCGATCATATAAGC
This sequence comes from Megachile rotundata, assembly GCF_050947335.1. Lineage (NCBI taxonomy): Eukaryota > Metazoa > Arthropoda > Insecta > Hymenoptera > Megachilidae > Megachile > Megachile rotundata. The sequence continues at coordinate 15,137 of NW_027473964.1, forward strand.
ATAATATGGCTAATAATATGAGCTAGATTGATAATAATAAGATTAATAAGTATAGTAATTATCGTTCTACCGATCATACAAGCATAATATGGTTAATAATATGAGTTAGATTGATAATAGTGAGTGTAATAAGTATAGTAATTGTCGTTCTGTCGATCATATAAGCATAATACGGCTAATAATATGAGTTAGATTGATAATAATAAGAGTAATAAGTATAGTAATTGTCGTTCTATCAATCATATAAGCATAATATGGCTAATAATATGTGTTAGATTGATAATAATAAGAGTAATGAGTATAGTAGTTGTAGTTCTATCGATCATATGTGCATAATATGGTTAATAATATGAGTTAGATTGATAATAATAAGAGAAATAAGTATAGTAATTGTAGTTCTACCGATCATATAAGCATAATATGGCTAATAATATGAGTTAGATTGATAATAATAAGAGAAAAAGAATAGTAATTGTCGTCCTATCGATCATATAAGCATAATATGGCTAATAATACGAGTTAGATTGATAGTAATAACAGTAGTGAGTATAGTAATTGTCGTTCTATCGATCATATAAGCATAATATGGCTAATAATATGAGTTAGATTGATAACAATAAGAGTAATGAGTATAGTAATTGTCGTTCTACCGATCATACAAGCATAATATGGTTAATAATATGAGTTAGATTGATAATAGTGAGTGTAATAAGTATAGTAATTGTCGTTCTGTCGATCATATAAGCATAATACGGCTAATAATATGAGTTAGATTGATAATAATAAGAGTAATAAGTATAGTAATTGTCGTTCTATCGATCATATATGCATAATATGGCTAATAATGTGAGTTAGATTGATAATAATAAGAGTAATGAGTATAGTAATTGTCGTTCTATCGATCATATCTGCATAATATGGTTAATAATATGAGTTAGATTGATAACAGTGAGTGTAATAAGTATAGTAATTGTCGTTCTATCAATCATATAAGCATAATATGGCTAATAATATGTGTTAGATTGATAATAATAAGAGTAAAAAGAATAGTAATTATCGTTCTATCGATCATATAAGCATAATATGGCTAATAATACGAGTTAGATTGATAGTAATAACAGTAGTGAGTATAGTAATTGTCGTTCTATCGATCATATAAGCATAATATGGCTAATAATATGAGTTAGATTGATAACAATAAGAGTAATGAGCATAGTAGTTGTCGTTCTATCGATCATATAAGCATAATATGGCTAACAATATGAGTCAGATTGATAATACTAAGAGTAATGAGTATAGTTATTGTCGTTCTATCGATCATGTAAGCATAGTATGGCTAATAATATGAGTTAGATTGATAATAATAAGACTAATAAGTATAGTAATTGTCGTTCTATCGATCATATAAGCATAATATGGCTAATAATATGAGTTAGATTGATAATAATAAGAGTAAAAAGAATAGTAATTGTCGTTCTATCGATCACATAAGCATAATATGGCTAATAATACGAGTTAGATTGATAATAATAAGACTAATAAGTATAGTAATTGTCGTTCTATCGATCATATAAGCATAATATGGCTAATAATATGAGTTAGATAGATAATAATAAGACTAATAAGTATAGCAATTGTCGTTCTATCGATCATATAAGCATAATATGGCTAATAATATGAGTTAAATTGATAATAATAAGAGTAATAAGTATAGTAATTGTCGTTCTATCGATCACATAAGCATAATATGGCTAATAATACGAGTTAGATTGATAGTAATAACAGTAGTGAGTATAGTAATTGTCGTTCTATCGATCATATAAGCATAATATGGCTAATAATATGAGTTAGATTGATAACAATAAGAGCAATGAGTATAGTAATTGTCGTTCTATCGATCATATAAGCATAATATGGCTAATAATATGAGTTAGATTGATAATAATAAGAGTAATGAGTATAGTAATTGTCGTTCTATCGATCATATAAGCATAATATGGCTAATAATATGAGTCAGATTGATAATAATAAGAGTAATAAGTATAGTAATTGTCGTTCTATCGATCATATCTGCATAATATGGTTAATAATATGAGTTAGATTGATAATAATAAGAGTAATAAGTATAGTAATTGTCGTTCTATCGATCACATAAGCATAATATGGCTAATAATACGAGTTAGATTGATAGTAATAACAGTAGTGAGTATAGTAATTGTCGTTCTATCGATCATATAAGCATAATATGGCTAATAATATGAGTTAGATTGATAACAATAAGAGCAATGAGTATAGTAATTGTCGTTCTATCGATCATATAAGCATAATATGGCTAATAATATGAGTTAGATTGATAATAATAAGAGTAATGAGTATAGTAATTGTCGTTCTATCGATCATATAAGCATAATATGGCTAATAATATGAGTCAGATTGATAATAATAAGAGTAATAAGTATAGTAATTGTCGTTCTATCGATCATATCTGCATAATATGGTTAATAATATGAGTTAGATTGATAACAGTGAGTGTAATAAGTATAGTAATTGCCGTTCTATCAATCATATAAGCATAATATGGCTAATAATATGTGTTAGATTGATAATAATAAGAGTAATGAGTATAGTAGTTGTAGTTCTATCGATCATATCTGCATAATATGGTTAATAATATGAGTTAGATTGATAATAATAAGAGAAATAAGTATAGTAATTGTAGTTCTACCGATCATATAAGCATAATATGGCTAATAATATGAGTTAGATTGATAATAATAAGAGTAAAAAGAATAGTAATTGTCGTCCTATCGATCATATAAGCATAATATGGCTAATAATACGAGTTAGATTGATAGTAATAACAGTAGTGAGTATAGTAATTGTCGTTCTATCGATCATATAAGCATAATATGGCTAATAATATGAGTTAGATTGATAACAATAAGAGTAATGAGTATAGTAATTGTCGTTCTATCGATCATATAAGCATAATATGGCTAATAATATGAGTTAGATTGATAATAATAAGACTAATAAGTATAGTAATTGTCGTTCTATCGATCATATAAGCATAATATGGCTAATAATATGAGTTAGATTGATAATAATAAGAGTAATAAGTATAGTAATTGTCGTTCTATCGATCACATAAGCATAATATGGCTAATAATACGAGTTAGATTGATAGTAATAACAGTAGTGAGTATAGTAATTGTCGTTCTATCGATAATATAAGCATAATATGGCTAATAATATGAGTTAGATTGATAACAATAAGAGTAAAGATTATAGTAATTGTCGTTCTATCGATCATATAAGCATAATATGGCTAATAATATGAGTTAGATTGATAATAATAAGACTAATAAGTATAGTAATTGTCGTTCTATCGATCATATAAGCATAATATGGCTAATAATATGTGTTGGATTGATAATAATAAGAGTAATAAGTATAGTAATTGTCGTTCTATCGATCACATAGGCATAATATGGCTAATAATACGAGTTAGATTGATAGTAATAACAGTAGTGAGTATAGTAATTGTCGTTCTATCGATCATATAAGCATGATATGGCTAATAATATGAGTTAGATTGATAACAATAAGAGCAATGAGTATAGTAATTGTCGTTCTATCGATCATATAAGCATAATATGGCTAATAATATGAGTTAGATTGATAATAATAAAAGTAATGAGTATAGTAATTGTCGTTCTACCGATCATATAAGCATAATATGGCTAATAATATGAGTCAGATTGATAATAATAAGAGTAATAAGTATAGTAATTGCCGTTCTATCGATCATATCTGCATAATATGGTTAATAATATGAGTTAGATTGATAACAGTGAGTGTAATAAGTATAGTAATTGTCGTTCTATCAATCATATAAGCATAATATGGCTAATAATATGTGTTAGATTGATAATAATAAGAGTAATGAGTATAGTAGTTGTAGTTCTATCGATCATATGTGCATAATATGGTTAATAATATGAGTTAGATTGATAATAATAAGAGAAATAAGTATAGTAATTGTAGTTCTACCGATCATATAAGCATAATATGGCTAATAATATGAGTTAGATTGATAATAATAAGAGAAAAAGAATAGTAATTGTCGTCCTATCGATCATATAAGCATAATATGGCTAATAATACGAGTTAGATTGATAGTAATAACAGTAGTGAGTATAGTAATTGTCGTTCTATCGATCATATAAGCATAATATGGCTAATAATATGAGTTAGATTGATAACAATAAGAGTAATGAGTATAGTAATTGTCGTTCTACCGATCATACAAGCATAATATGGTTAATAATATGAGTTAGATTGATAATAATAAGAGTAATAAGTATAGTAATTGTCGTTCTATCGATCATATAAGCATAATATGGCTAATAATATGAGCTAGATTGATAATAATAAGATTAATAAGTATAGTAATTATCGTTCTACCGATCATACAAGCATAATATGGTTAATAATATGAGTTAGATTGATAATAGTGAGTGTAATAAGTATAGTAATTGTCGTTCTGTCGATCATATAAGCATAATACGGCTAATAATATGAGTTAGATTGATAATAATAAGAGTAATAAGTATAGTAATTGTCGTTCTATCAATCATATAAGCATAATATGGCTAATAATATGTGTTAGATTGATAATAATAAGAGTAATGAGTATAGTAGTTGTAGTTCTATCGATCATATGTGCATAATATGGTTAATAATATGAGTTAGATTGATAATAATAAGAGAAATAAGTATAGTAATTGTAGTTCTACCGATCATATAAGCATAATATGGCTAATAATATGAGTTAGATTGATAATAATAAGAGAAAAAGAATAGTAATTGTCGTCCTATCGATCATATAAGCATAATATGGCTAATAATACGAGTTAGATTGATAGTAATAACAGTAGTGAGTATAGTAATTGTCGTTCTATCGATCATATAAGCATAATATGGCTAATAATATGAGTTAGATTGATAACAATAAGAGTAATGAGTATAGTAATTGTCGTTCTACCGATCATACAAGCATAATATGGTTAATAATATGAGTTAGATTGATAATAGTGAGTGTAATAAGTATAGTAATTGTCGTTCTGTCGATCATATAAGCATAATACGGCTAATAATATGAGTTAGATTGATAATAATAAGAGTAATAAGTATAGTAATTGTCGTTCTATCGATCATATATGCATAATATGGCTAATAATGTGAGTTAGATTGATAATAATAAGAGTAATGAGTATAGTAATTGTCGTTCTATCGATCATATCTGCATAATATGGTTAATAATATGAGTTAGATTGATAACAGTGAGTGTAATAAGTATAGTAATTGTCGTTCTATCAATCATATAAGCATAATATGGCTAATAATATGTGTTAGATTGATAATAATAAGAGTAAAAAGAATAGTAATTATCGTTCTATCGATCATATAAGCATAATATGGCTAATAATACGAGTTAGATTGATAGTAATAACAGTAGTGAGTATAGTAATTGTCGTTCTATCGATCATATAAGCATAATATGGCTAATAATATGAGTTAGATTGATAACAATAAGAGTAATGAGCATAGTAGTTGTCGTTCTATCGATCATATAAGCATAATATGGCTAACAATATGAGTCAGATTGATAATACTAAGAGTAATGAGTATAGTTATTGTCGTTCTATCGATCATGTAAGCATAGTATGGCTAATAATATGAGTTAGATTGATAATAATAAGACTAATAAGTATAGTAATTGTCGTTCTATCGATCATATAAGCATAATATGGCTAATAATATGAGTTAGATTGATAATAATAAGAGTAAAAAGAATAGTAATTGTCGTTCTATCGATCACATAAGCATAATATGGCTAATAATACGAGTTAGATTGATAATAATAAGACTAATAAGTATAGTAATTGTCGTTCTATCGATCATATAAGCATAATATGGCTAATAATATGAGTTAGATAGATAATAATAAGACTAATAAGTATAGCAATTGTCGTTCTATCGATCATATAAGCATAATATGGCTAATAATATGAGTTAAATTGATAATAATAAGAGTAATAAGTATAGTAATTGTCGTTCTATCGATCACATAAGCATAATATGGCTAATAATACGAGTTAGATTGATAGTAATAACAGTAGTGAGTATAGTAATTGTCGTTCTATCGATCATATAAGCATAATATGGCTAATAATATGAGTTAGATTGATAACAATAAGAGCAATGAGTATAGTAATTGTCGTTCTATCGATCATATAAGCATAATATGGCTAATAATATGAGTTAGATTGATAACAATAAGAGTAATGAGTATAGTAATTGTCGTTCTATCGATCATATAAGCATAATATGGCTAATAATATGAGTTAGATTGATAATAATAAGAGTAATAAGTATAGTAATTGTCGTTCTATCGATCATATAAGCATAATATGGCTAACAATATGAGCTAGATTGATAATAATAAGATTAATAAGTATAGTAATTATCGTTCTACCGATCATACAAGCATAATATGGTTAATAATATGAGTTAGATTGATAATAGTGAGTGTAATAAGTATAGTAATTGTCGTTCTGTCGATCATATAAGCATAATACGGCTAATAATATGAGTTAGATTGATAATAATAAGAGTAATAAGTATAGTAATTGTCGTTCTATCAATCATATAAGCATAATATGGCTAATAATATGTGTTAGATTGATAATAATAAGAGTAATGAGTATAGTAGTTGTAGTTCTATCGATCATATGTGCATAATATGGTTAATAATATGAGTTAGATTGATAATAATAAGAGAAATAAGTATAGTAATTGTAGTTCTACCGATCATATAAGCATAATATGGCTAATAATATGAGTTAGATTGATAATAATAAGAGAAAAAGAATAGTAATTGTCGTCCTATCGATCATATAAGCATAATATGGCTAATAATACGAGTTAGATTGATAGTAATAACAGTAGTGAGTATAGTAATTGTCGTTCTATCGATCATATAAGCATAATATGGCTAATAATATGAGTTAGATTGATAACAATAAGAGTAATGAGTATAGTAATTGTCGTTCTACCGATCATACAAGCATAATATGGTTAATAATATGAGTTAGATTGATAATAGTGAGTGTAATAAGTATAGTAATTGTCGTTCTGTCGATCATATAAGCATAATACGGCTAATAATATGAGTTAGATTGATAATAATAAGAGTAATAAGTATAGTAATTGTCGTTCTATCGATCATATATGCATAATATGGCTAATAATGTGAGTTAGATTGATAATAATAAGAGTAATGAGTATAGTAATTGTCGTTCTATCGATCATATCTGCATAATATGGTTAATAATATGAGTTAGATTGATAACAGTGAGTGTAATAAGTATAGTAATTGTCGTTCTATCAATCATATAAGCATAATATGGCTAATAATATGTGTTAGATTGATAATAATAAGAGTAAAAAGAATAGTAATTATCGTTCTATCGATCATATAAGCATAATATGGCTAATAATACGAGTTAGATTGATAGTAATAACAGTAGTGAGTATAGTAATTGTCGTTCTATCGATCATATAAGCATAATATGGCTAATAATATGAGTTAGATTGATAACAATAAGAGTAATGAGCATAGTAGTTGTCGTTCTATCGATCATATAAGCATAATATGGCTAACAATATGAGTCAGATTGATAATACTAAGAGTAATGAGTATAGTTATTGTCGTTCTATCGATCATGTAAGCATAGTATGGCTAATAATATGAGTTAGATTGATAATAATAAGACTAATAAGTATAGTAATTGTCGTTCTATCGATCATATAAGCATAATATGGCTAATAATATGAGTTAGATTGATAATAATAAGAGTAAAAAGAATAGTAATTGTCGTTCTATCGATCACATAAGCATAATATGGCTAATAATACGAGTTAGATTGATAATAATAAGACTAATAAGTATAGTAATTGTCGTTCTATCGATCATATAAGCATAATATGGCTAATAATATGAGTTAGATAGATAATAATAAGACTAATAAGTATAGCAATTGTCGTTCTATCGATCATATAAGCATAATATGGCTAATAATATGAGTTAAATTGATAATAATAAGAGTAATAAGTATAGTAATTGTCGTTCTATCGATCACATAAGCATAATATGGCTAATAATACGAGTTAGATTGATAGTAATAACAGTAGTGAGTATAGTAATTGTCGTTCTATCGATCATATAAGCATAATATGGCTAATAATATGAGTTAGATTGATAACAATAAGAGCAATGAGTATAGTAATTGTCGTTCTATCGATCATATAAGCATAATATGGCTAATAATATGAGTTAGATTGATAATAATAAGAGTAATGAGTATAGTAATTGTCGTTCTATCGATCATATAAGCATAATATGGCTAATAATATGAGTCAGATTGATAATAATAAGAGTAATAAGTATAGTAATAGTCGTTCTATCGATCATATCTGCATAATATGGTTAATAATATGAGTTAGATTGATAATAATAAGAGTAATAAGTATAGTAATTGTCGTTCTATCGATCACATAAGCATAATATGGCTAATAATACGAGTTAGATTGATAGTAATAACAGTAGTGAGTATAGTAATTGTCGTTCTATCGATCATATAAGCATAATATGGCTAATAATATGAGTTAGATTGATAACAATAAGAGCAATGAGTATAGTAATTGTCGTTCTATCGATCATATAAGCATAATATGGCTAATAATATGAGTTAGATTGATAATAATAAGAGTAATGAGTATAGTAATTGTCGTTCTATCGATCATATAAGCATAATATGGCTAATAATATGAGTCAGATTGATAATAATAAGAGTAATAAGTATAGTAATTGTCGTTCTATCGATCATATCTGCATAATATGGTTAATAATATGAGTTAGATTGATAACAGTGAGTGTAATAAGTATAGTAATTGCCGTTCTATCAATCATATAAGCATAATATGGCTAATAATATGTGTTAGATTGATAATAATAAGAGTAATGAGTATAGTAGTTGTAGTTCTATCGATCATATCTGCATAATATGGTTAATAATATGAGTTAGATTGATAATAATAAGAGAAATAAGTATAGTAATTGTAGTTCTACCGATCATATAAGCATAATATGGCTAATAATATGAGTTAGATTGATAATAATAAGAGTAAAAAGAATAGTAATTGTCGTCCTATCGATCATATAAGCATAATATGGCTAATAATACGAGTTAGATTGATAGTAATAACAGTAGTGAGTATAGTAATTGTCGTTCTATCGATCATATAAGCATAATATGGCTAATAATATGAGTTAGATTGATAACAATAAGAGTAATGAGTATAGTAATTGTCGTTCTATCGATCATATAAGCATAATATGGCTAATAATATGAGTTAGATTGATAATAATAAGACTAATAAGTATAGTAATTGTCGTTCTATCGATCATATAAGCATAATATGGCTAATAATATGAGTTAGATTGATAATAATAAGAGTAATAAGTATAGTAATTGTCGTTCTATCGATCACATAAGCATAATATGGCTAATAATACGAGTTAGATTGATAGTAATAACAGTAGTGAGTATAGTAATTGTCGTTCTATCGATAATATAAGCATAATATGGCTAATAATATGAGTTAGATTGATAACAATAAGAGTAAAGATTATAGTAATTGTCGTTCTATCGATCATATAAGCATAATATGGCTAATAATATGAGTTAGATTGATAATAATAAGACTAATAAGTATAGTAATTGTCGTTCTATCGATCATATAAGCATAATATGGCTAATAATATGTGTTGGATTGATAATAATAAGAGTAATAAGTATAGTAATTGTCGTTCTATCGATCACATAGGCATAATATGGCTAATAATACGAGTTAGATTGATAGTAATAACAGTAGTGAGTATAGTAATTGTCGTTCTATCGATCATATAAGCATGATATGGCTAATAATATGAGTTAGATTGATAACAATAAGAGCAATGAGTATAGTAATTGTCGTTCTATCGATCATATAAGCATAATATGGCTAATAATATGAGTTAGATTGATAATAATAAAAGTAATGAGTATAGTAATTGTCGTTCTACCGATCATATAAGCATAATATGGCTAATAATATGAGTCAGATTGATAATAATAAGAGTAATAAGTATAGTAATTGCCGTTCTATCGATCATA
>NW_027473964.1:25519-111035 GCF_050947335.1 Megachile rotundata
AATCTAACTCATATTATTAGCCATATTATGCTTATATGATCGATAGAACGAGAATTACTATACTCACTACTCTTAGTATTATCAATCTAACTCATATTATTAGCCATATTATGCAGATCTGATCGATAGAACTACAATTACTATACTCATTACTCTTATTATTATCAATGTAACTCATATTATTAGCCATATTATGGTTATATTATCGATAGAACGACAATTACTATACTTATTACTTTTATTATTATCAATCTAACTCATAATATTACCCATATTATGCTGATATGATCGATAGAACGACATTCGCTATAGTTATTACACTCACTATTATCAATCTAACTCATATTATTAACCATATTATGCAGATATGATCGATAGAACGACAATTACTAAACTTATTTCTCTTATTATTATCATTCTAACTCATATTATTAACCATATTATGCAGATATGATCGATAGAACTACAATTACTATACTCATTACTCTCATTGTTATCAATCTGACTCATATTATTAGCCATATTATGCTTTTATGATCGATAGAAAGAGAATTACTATACTCACTACTCTTAGTATTATCAATCTAACTCATATTATTAGCCATATTATGGTTATATTATCGATAGAACCACAATTACTATACTTATTACTGATATTATTATCAATCTAACTCATATTATTAGCCATATTATGCTTATATGATCGACAGAATGAGAATTACTATACTCACTACTCTTAGTGTTATCACTCTAACTCATATTATTAGCCATATTATGCTTATATGATCGAGAGGACGACAATTACGATACTTATTACTCTTATTATTATCAATGTAACTCATATTATTAGCCATATTATGCTTATATGATCGATAGAACGACAATTACTATACTTATTACTCTTATTGTTATGAATCTAACTCATATTATTAACCATATTATGCAGATATGATCGATAGAACGACAATTACTAAACTTATTACTCTTATTATTATCATTCTAACTCATATTATTAGCCATATTATGCAGATATGATCGATAGAACTACAATTACTATACTCATTACTCTTATTATTATCAATGTAACTCATATTATTAGCCATATTATGGTTATATTATCGATAGAACGACAATTACTATACTTATTACTGTTATTATTATCAATCTAACTCATATTATTAGCCATATTATGTTTAATTGATCGATAGAACTACAATTAATATACTCATTACTCTTATCATTATCAATCTAACTCATATTATTAGCCATATTATGCTTATATGATCGATAGAACGAGAATTACTATACTCACTACTCTTAGTATTATCAATCTAACTCATATTAGTAGCCATATTATGGTTATATTATCGATAGAACGACAATTACTATACTTATTACTGTTATTATTATCAATCTAACTCATATTATTAGCCACATTATGCTTATATGATCGATAGAACGAGAATTACTATACTCACTACTCTTAGTATTATCAATCTAACTCATATTATTAGCCATATTATGCTTATATGATCGATAGAACGACAATTACTATACTTATTACTCTTATTATTACCAATCTAACTCATATTATTAGCCATATTATGCTTATATGATCGATAGAACGACAATTACTATACTCATTACTCTCATTGTTATCAATCTAACTCATATTATTAGCCATATTATGCTTTTATGATCGATAGAAAGAGAATTACTATACTCACTACTCTTAGTATTATCAATCTAACTCATATTATTAGCCATATTATGGTTATATTATCGATAGAACCACAATTACTATACTTATTACTGATATTATTATCAATCTAACTCATATTATTAGCCATATTATGCTTATATGATCGACAGAATGAGAATTACTATACTCACTACTCTTAGTGTTATCACTCTAACTCATATTATTAGCCATATTATGCTTATATGATCGAGAGAACGACAATTACTATACTTATTACTCTTATTATTATCAATGTAACTCATATTATTAGCCATATTATGCTTATATGATCGATAGAACGACAATTACTATACTTATTACTCTTATTGTTATGAATCTAACTCATATTATTAACCATATTATGCAGATATGATCGATAGAACTACAATTACTATACTTATTACTCTTATTATTATCAATCTAACTCATATTATTAGCCATATTATGCTTATATGATCGATAGAATGAGAATTACTATACTCACTACTCTTAGTATTATCACTCTAACTCATAATATTAGCCTTATTATGCTTATATGATCGATAGAACGACAATTACTGTACTTATTACTCTTATTATTATCAATCTAACTCATATTATTAGCCACATTATGCTTATATGATCGATAGAACGAGAATTACTATACTCACTACTCTTAGTATTATCAATCTAACACATATTATCAGCCATATTATGGTTATATTATCGATAGAACGACAATTACTATACTTATTACTGTTATTATTATCAATCTAACTCATATTATTAGCCATATTATGCTTAAATGATCGATAGAGCGACAATTACTATACTTATTACTCTTATTATTATCAATCTAACTCATATTATTAGCCATATTATGCTTATATGATCGATAGAACGAGAATTACTATACTCACTACTCTTAGTATTATCAATCTAACTCATATTATTAGCCATATTATGCTTATGTGATCGATAGAACGACAATTACTATACTTATTACTCTTATTATTACCAACCTAACTCATATTATTAGCCATATTATGCTTATATGATCGATAGAACGAGAATTACTATACTCGCTACTCTTAGTATTATCAATCTAACTCATATTATTAACCATATTATGCAGATATGATCGATAGAACGACAATTACTAAACTTATTACTCTTATTATTATCATTCTAACTCATATTATTAACCATATTATGCAGATATGATCGATAGAACTACAATTACTATACTCATTACTCTCATTATTATCAATCCAACTCAAAATATTACCCATATTATGCTGATATGATCGATAGAACGACATTCACTATAGTTATTGCACTCACTATTATCAATCTAACTCATATTATTAACCATATTATGCAGATATGATCGACAGAACGACAATTACTATACTTATTACTCTTATTGTTATGAATCTAACTCATATTATTAACCATATTATGCAGATATGATCGATAGAACGACAATTACTATACTTATTACTCTTATTATTATCAATCTAACTCATATTATTAGCCATATTATGCTTATATGATCGATAGAACGAGAATTACTATACTCACTACTCTTAGTATTATCAATCTAACTCATATTATTAGCCATATTATGCAGATCTGATCGATAGAACTACAATTACTATACTCATTACTCTTATTATTATCAATGTATCTCATATTATTAGCCATATTATGGTTATATTATCGATAGAACGACAATTACTATACTTATTACTGTTATTATTATCAATCTAACTCATAATATTACCCATATTATGCTGATATGATCGATAGAACGACATTCGCTATAGTTATTACACTCACTATTATCAATCTAACTCATATTATTAACCATATTATGCAGATATGATCGATAGAACGACAATTACTAAACTTATTTCTCTTATTATTATCATTCTAACTCATATTATTAACCATATTATGCAGATATGATCGATAGAACTACAATTACTATACTCATTACTCTCATTGTTATCAATCTGACTCATATTATTAGCCATATTATGCTTTTATGATCGATAGAAAGAGAATTACTATACTCACTACTCTTAGTATTATCAATCTAACTCATATTATTAGCCATATTATGGTTATATTATCGATAGAACCACAATTACTATACTTATTACTGTTATTATTATCAATCTAACTCATATTATTAGCCATATTATGTTTAATTGATCGATAGAACTACAATTAATATACTCATTACTCTTATCATTATCAATCTAACTCATATTATTAGCCATATTATGCTTATATGATCGATAGAACGAGAATTACTATACTCACTACTCTTAGTATTATCAATCTAACTCATATTAGTAGCCATATTATGGTTATATTATCGATAGAACGACAATTACTATACTTATTACTGTTATTATTATCAATCTAACTCATATTATTAGCCACATTATGCTTATATGATCGATAGAACGAGAATTACTATACTCACTACTCTTAGTATTATCAATCTAACTCATATTATTAGCCATATTATGCTTATATGATCGATAGAACGACAATTACTATACTTATTACTCTTATTATTACCAATCTAACTCATATTATTAGCCATATTATGCTTATATGATCGATAGAACGACAATTACTATACTCATTACTCTCATTGTTATCAATCTAACTCATATTATTAGCCATATTATGCTTTTATGATCGATAGAAAGAGAATTACTATACTCACTACTCTTAGTATTATCAATCTAACTCATATTATTAGCCATATTATGGTTATATTATCGATAGAACCACAATTACTATACTTATTACTGATATTATTATCAATCTAACTCATATTATTAGCCATATTATGCTTATATGATCGACAGAATGAGAATTACTATACTCACTACTCTTAGTGTTATCACTCTAACTCATATTATTAGCCATATTATGCTTATATGATCGAGACAACGACAATTACTATACTTATTACTCTTATTATTATCAATGTAACTCATATTATTAGCCATATTATGCTTATATGATCGATAGAACGACAATTACTATACTTATTACTCTTATTGTTATGAATCTAACTCATATTATTAACCATATTATGCAGATATGATCGATAGAACTACAATTACTATACTTATTACTCTTATTATTATCAATCTAACTCATATTATTAGCCATATTATGCTTATATGATCGATAGAATGAGAATTACTATACTCACTACTCTTAGTATTATCACTCTAACTCATAATATTAGCCTTATTATGCTTATATGATCGATAGAACGACAATTACTGTACTTATTACTCTTATTATTATCAATCTAACTCATATTATTAGCCACATTATGCTTATATGATCGATAGAACGAGAATTACTATACTCACTACTCTTAGTATTATCAATCTAACACATATTATCAGCCATATTATGGTTATATTATCGATAGAACGACAATTACTATACTTATTACTGTTATTATTATCAATCTAACTCATATTATTAGCCATATTATGCTTAAATGATCGATAGAGCGACAATTACTATACTTATTACTCTTATTATTATCAATCTAACTCATATTATTAGCCATATTATGCTTATATGATCGATAGAACGAGAATTACTATACTCACTACTCTTAGTATTATCAATCTAACTCATATTATTAGCCATATTATGCTTATGTGATCGATAGAACGACAATTACTATACTTATTACTCTTATTATTACCAACCTAACTCATATTATTAGCCATATTATGCTTATATGATCGATAGAACGAGAATTACTATACTCACTACTCTTAGTATTATCAATCTAACTCATATTATTAGCCATATTATGCAGATATGATCGATAGAACTACAATTACTATACTCATTACTCTTATTATTATCAATGTAACTCATATTATTAGCCATATTATGGTTATATTATCGATAGAACGACAATTACTATACTTATTACTGTTATTATTATCAATCTAACTCATATTATTAGCCATATTATGTTTAAATGATAGATAGAACTACAATTAATATACTCATTACTCTTATTATTATCAATCTAACTTATATTATTAGCCATATTATGCTTATATGATCGATAGAACGAGAATTACTATACTCGCTACTCTTAGTATTATCAATCTAACTCATATTATTAACCATATTATGCAGATATGATCGATAGAACGACAATTACTAAACTTATTACTCTTATTATTATCATTCTAACTCATATTATTAACCATATTATGCAGATATGATCGATAGAACTACAATTACTATACTCATTACTCTCATTATTATCAATCCAACTCAAAATATTACCCATATTATGCTGATATGATCGATAGAACGACATTCACTATAGTTATTGCACTCACTATTATCAATCTAACTCATATTATTAACCATATTATGCAGATATGATCGACAGAACGACAATTACTATACTTATTACTCTTATCGTTATGAATCTAACTCATATTATTAACCATATTATGCAGATATGATCGATAGAACGACAATTACTATACTTATTACTCTTATTCTTACCAATCTAACTCATATTATTAGCCATATTATGCTTATATGATCGATAGAACGAGAATTACTATACTCACTACTCTTAGTATTATCAATCTAACTCATATTATTAGCCATATTATGCTTATGTGATCGATAGAACGACAATTACTATACTTATTACTCTTATTCTTACCAATCTAACTCATATTATTAGCCATATTATGCTTATATGATCGATAGAACGAGAATTACTATACTCACTACTCTTAGTATTATCAATCTAACTCATATTATTAGCCATATTATGCAGATCTGATCGATAGAACTACAATTACTATACTCATTACTCTTATTATTATCAATGTAACTCATATTATTAGCCATATTATGGTTATATTATCGATAGAACGACAATTACTACACTTATTACTGTTATTATTATCAATCTAACTCATATTATTAGCCATATTATGTTTAAATGATCGATAGAACTACAATTAATATACTCATTACTCTTACAATTATCAATCTAACTCATATTATTAGCCATATTATGCTTATATGATCGATAGAACGAGAATTACTATACTCACTACTCTTAGTATTATCAATCTAACTCATATTATTAGCCATATTATGGTTATATTATCGATAGAACGACAATTACTATACTTATTACTGTTATTATTATCAATCTAACTCATATTATTAGCCACATTATGCTTATATGATCGATAGAACGAGAATTACTATACTCACTACTCTTAGTATTATCAATCTAACTCATATTATTAGCCATATTATGCTTATATGATCGATAGAACGACAATTACTATACTTATTACTCTTATTATTACCAATCTAACTCATATTATTAGCCATATTATGCTTATAATCGATAGAACGACAATTACTATACTTATTACTCTTATTATTATGAATCTGACTCATATTATTAGCCATATTATGCTTATATGATCGATAGAACGACAATTACTATCCTCATTACTCTTATTATTATCAATGTAACTCATATTATTAGCCATATTATGGTTATATTATCGATAGAACGAGAATTACTATACTCACTACTCTTAGTATTATCAATCTAACACATATTATCAGCCATATTATGGTTATATTATCGATAGAACGACAATTACTATACTTATTACTGTTATTATTATCAATCTAACTCATATTATTAGCCATATTATGCTTAAATGATCGATAGAGCGACAATTACTATACTTATTACTCTTATTATTATCAATCTAACTCATATTATTAGCCATATTATGCTTATATGATCGATAGAACGAGAATTACTATACTCACTACTCTTAGTATTATCAATCTAACTCATATTATTAGCCATATTATGCTTATGTGATCGATAGAACGACAATTACTATACTTATTACTCTTATTATTACCAACCTAACTCATATTATTAGCCATATTATGCTTATATGATCGATAGAACGAGAATTACTATACTCACTACTCTTAGTATTATCAATCTAACTCATATTATTAGCCATATTATGCAGATATGATCGATAGAACTACAATTACTATACTCATTACTCTTATTATTATCAATGTAACTCATATTATTAGCCATATTATGGTTATATTATCGATAGAACGACAATTACTATACTTATTACTGTTATTATTATCAATCTAACTCATATTATTAGCCATATTATGTTTAAATGATAGATAGAACTACAATTAATATACTCATTACTCTTATTATTATCAATCTAACTTATATTATTAGCCATATTATGCTTATATGATCGATAGAACGAGAATTACTATACTCGCTACTCTTAGTATTATCAATCTAACTCATATTATTAACCATATTATGCAGATATGATCGATAGAACGACAATTACTAAACTTATTACTCTTATTATTATCATTCTAACTCATATTATTAACCATATTATGCAGATATGATCGATAGAACTACAATTACTATACTCATTACTCTCATTATTATCAATCCAACTCAAAATATTACCCATATTATGCTGATATGATCGATAGAACGACATTCACTATAGTTATTGCACTCACTATTATCAATCTAACTCATATTATTAACCATATTATGCAGATATGATCGACAGAACGACAATTACTATACTTATTACTCTTATCGTTATGAATCTAACTCATATTATTAACCATATTATGCAGATATGATCGATAGAACGACAATTACTATACTTATTACTCTTATTATTATCAATCTAACTCATATTATTAGCCATATTATGCTTATATGATCGATAGAACGAGAATTACTATACTCACTACTCTTAGTATTATCAATCTAACTCATATTATTAGCCATATTATGCTTATGTGATCGATAGAACGACAATTACTATACTTATTACTCTTATTCTTACCAATCTAACTCATATTATTAGCCATATTATGCTTATATGATCGATAGAACGAGAATTACTATACTCACTACTCTTAGTATTATCAATCTAACTCATATTATTAGCCATATTATGCAGATCTGATCGATAGAACGACAATTACTATACTTATTACTCTTATTATTACCAATCTAACTCATATTATTAGCCATATTATGCTTATATGATCGATAGAACGACAATTACTATACTTATTACTCTTATTATTATGAATCTGACTCATATTATTAGCCATATTATGCTTATATGATCGATAGAACTACAATTACTATACTTATTACACTTACTATTGTCAATCTAACTCATATTATTAACCATATTATGCAGATATGATCGATAGAACGACAATTACTATACATATTACTCTTATTATTATCAATCTAACTCATATTATTAACCATATTATGCAGATATGATCGATAGCACAACCTTTACTATACTTATTACACTTACTATTATCAATCTAACTCATATTATTAGTTATATTATGCTTATATGATCGATAGAACAACAATTACTATACTCACTACTCTTAGTATTATCAATCTAACTCATATTATTAGCCATATTATGCTTATATGATCGATAGAACGACAATTACTATACTTATTACTGTTATTATTATCAATCTAACTCATATTATTAGCCATATTATGTTTAAATGATCGATAGAACTACAATTAATATACTCATTACTCTTATTATTATCAATCTAACTCATATTATTAGCCATATTATGCTTATATGATCGATAGAACGAGAATTACTATACTCACTACTCTTAGTATTATCAATCTAACTCATATTATTAGCCATATTATGGTTATATTATCGATAGAACGACAATTACTATACTTATTACTGTTATTATTATCAATCTAACTCATATTATTAGCCACATTATGCTTATATGATCGATAGAACGAGAATTACTATACTCACTACTCTCAGTATTATCAATCTAACTCATATTATTAGCCATATTATGCTTATATGATCGATAGAACGACAATTACTATACTTATTACTCTTATTATTACCAATCTAACTCATATTATTAGCCATATTATGCTTATATGATCGATAGAACGACAATTACTATACTTATTACTCTTATTATTATGAATCTGACTCATATTATTAGCCATATTATGCTTATATGATCGATAGAACGACAATTACTATCCTCATTACTCTTATTATTATCAATGTAACTCATATTATTAGCCATATTATGGTTATATTATCGATAGAACGACAATTACTATACTTATTACTGTTATTATTATCAATCTAACTCATATTATTAGCCATATTATGTTTAATTGATCGATAGAACTACAATTAATATACTCATTACTCTTATCATTATCAATCTAACTCATATTATTAGCCATATTATGCTTATATGATCGATAGAACGAGAATTACTATACTCACTACTCTTAGTATTATCAATCTAACTCATATTATTAGCCATATTATGGTTATATTATCGATAGAACGACAATTACTATACTTATTACTGTTATTATTATCAATCTAACTCATATTATTAGCCACATTATGCTTATATGATCGATAGAACGAGAATTACTATACTCACTACTCTTAGTATTATCAATCTAACTCATATTATTAGCCATATTATGCTTATATGATCGATAGAACGACAATTACTATACTTATTACTCTTATTATTACCAATCTAACTCATATTATTAGCCATATTATGCTTATATGATCGATAGAACGACAATTACTATACTTATTACTCTTATTATTATGAATCTGACTCATATTATTAGCCATATTATGCTTATATGATCGATAGAACTACAATTACTATACTTATTACACTTACTATTGTCAATCTAACTCATATTATTAACCATATTATGCAGATATGATCGATAGAACGACAATTACTATACATATTACTCTTATTATTATCAATCTAACTCATATTATTAACCATATTATGCAGATATGATCGATAGCACGACATTTACTATACTTATTACACTTACTATTATCAATCTAACTCATATTATTAGTTATATTATGCTTATATGATCGATAGAACAACAATTACTATACTCACTACTCTTAGTATTATCAATCTAACTCATATTATTAGCCATATTATGCTTATATGATCGATAGAACGACAATTACTATACTTATTACTCTTATTATTATCATTCTAACTCATATTATTAGCCATATTATGCAGATATGATCGATAGAACTACAATTACTATACTCATTACTCTTATTATTATCAATGTAACTCATATTATTAGCCATATTATGGTTATATTATCGATAGAACGACAATTACTATACTTATTACTGTTATTATTATCAATCTAACTCATATTATTAGCCATATTATGTTTAATTGATCGATAGAACTACAATTAATATACTCATTACTCTTATCATTATCAATCTAACTCATATTATTAGCCATATTATGCTTATATGATCGATAGAACGAGAATTACTATACTCACTACTCTTAGTATTATCAATCTAACTCATATTAGTAGCCATATTATGGTTATATTATCGATAGAACGACAATTACTATACTAATTACTGTTATTATTATCAATCTAACTCATATTATTAGCCACATTATGCTTATATGATCGATAGAACGAGAATTACTATACTCACTACTCTTAGTATTATCAATCTAACTCATATTATTAGCCATATTATGGTTATATTATCGATAGAACGACAATTACTATACTTATTACTGTTATTATTATCAATCTAACTCATATTATTAGCCACATTATGCTTATATGATCGATAGAACGAGAATTACTATACTCGCTACTCTTAGTATTATCAATCTAACTCATATTATTAACCATATTATGCAGATATGATCGATAGAACGACAATTACTAAACTTATTACTCTTATTATTATCATTCTAACTCATATTATTAACCATATTATGCAGATATGATCGATAGAACTACAATTACTATACTCATTACTCTCATTATTATCAATCCAACTCATAATATTACCCATATTATGCTGATATGATCGATAGAACGACATTCACTATAGTTATTGCACTCACTATTATCAATCTAACTCATATTATTAACCATATTATGCAGATATGATCGACAGAACGACAATTACTATACTTATTACTCTTATCGTTATGAATCTAACTCATATTATTAACCATATTATGCAGATATGATCGATAGAACGACAATTACTATACTTATTACTCTTATTATTATCAATCTAACTCATATTATTAGCCATATTATGCTTATATGATCGATAGAACGAGAATTACTATACTCACTACTCTTAGTATTATCAATCTAACTCATATTATTAGCCATATTATGCTTATGTGATCGATAGAACGACAATTACTATACTTATTGCTCTTATTATTACCAATCTAACTCATATTATTAGCCATATTATGCTTATATGATCGATAGAACGAGAATTACTATACTCACTACTCTTAGTATTATCAATCTAACTCATATTATTAGCCATATTATGCAGATCTGATCGATAGAACTACAATTACTATACTCATTACTCTTATTATTATCAATGTAACTCATATTATTAGCCATATTATGGTTATATTATCGATAGAACGACAATTACTATACTTATTACTGTTATTATTATCAATCTAACTCATATTATTAGCCATATTATGTTTAAATGATCGATAGAACTACAATTAATATACTCATTACTCTTACAATTATCAATCTAACTCATATTATTAGCCATATTATGCTTATATGATCGATAGAACGAGAATTACTATACTCACTACTCTTAGTATTATCAATCTAACTCATATTATTAGCCATATTATGGTTATATTATCGATAGAACGACAATTACTATACTTATTACTGTTATTATTATCAATCTAACTCATATTATTAGCCACATTATGCTTATATGATCGATAGAACGAGAATTACTATACTCACTACTCTTAGTATTATCAATCTAACTCATATTATTAGCCATATTATGCTTATATGATCGATAGAACGACAATTACTATACTTATTACTCTTATTATTACCAATCTAACTCATATTATTAGCCATATTATGCTTATATGATCGATAGAACGACAATTACTATACTTATTACTCTTATTATTATGAATCTGACTCATATTATTAGCCATATTATGCTTATATGATCGATAGAACGACAATTACTATCCTCATTACTCTTATTATTATCAATGTAACTCATATTATTAGCCATATTATGGTTATATTATCGATAGAACGACAATTACTATACTTATTACTGTTATTATTATCAATCTAACTCATATTATTAGCCATATTATGTTTAATTGATCGATAGAACTACAATTAATATACTCATTACTCTTATCATTATCAATCTAACTCATATTATTAGCCATATTATGCTTATATGATCGATAGAACGAGAATTACTATACTCACTACTCTTAGTATTATCAATCTAACTCATATTATTAGCCATATTATGGTTATATTATCGATAGAACGACAATTACTATACTTATTACTGTTATTATTATCAATCTAACTCATATTATTAGCCACATTATGCTTATATGATCGATAGAACGAGAATTACTATACTCACTACTCTTAGTATTATCAATCTAACTCATATTATTAGCCATATTATGCTTATATGATCGATAGAACGACAATTACTATACTTATTACTCTTATTATTACCAATCTAACTCATATTATTAGCCATATTATGCTTATATGATCGATAGAACGACAATTACTATACTTATTACTCTTATTATTATGAATCTGACTCATATTATTAGCCATATTATGCTTATATGATCGATAGAACTACAATTACTATACTTATTACACTTACTATTGTCAATCTAACTCATATTATTAACCATATTATGCAGATATGATCGATAGAACGACAATTACTATACATATTACTCTTATTATTATCAATCTAACTCATATTATTAACCATATTATGCAGATATGATCGATAGCACGACATTTACTATACTTATTACACTTACTATTATCAATCTAACTCATATTATTAGTTATATTATGCTTATATGATCGATAGAACAACAATTACTATACTCACTACTCTTAGTATTATCAATCTAACTCATATTATTAGCCATATTATGCTTATATGATCGATAGAACGACAATTACTATACTTATTACTGTTATTATTATCAATCTAACTCATATTATTAGCCATATTATGTTTAAATGATCGATAGAACTACAATTAATATACTCATTACTCTTATTATTATCAATCTAACTCATATTATTAGCCATATTATGCTTATATGATCGATAGAACGAGAATTACTATACTCACTACTCTTAGTATTATCAATCTAACTCATATTATTAGCCATATTATGGTTATATTATCGATAGAACGACAATTACTATACTTATTACTGTTATTATTATCAATCTAACTCATATTATTAGCCACATTATGCTTATATGATCGATAGAACGAGAATTACTATACTCACTACTCTTAGTATTATCAATCTAACTCATATTATTAGCCATATTATGCTTATATGATCGATAGAACGACAATTACTATACTTATTACTCTTATTATTACCAATCTAACTCATATTATTAGCCATATTATGCTTATATGATCGATAGAACGACAATTACTATACTTATTACTCTTATTATTATGAATCTGACTCATATTATTAGCCATATTATGCTTATATGATCGATAGAACGACAATTACTATCCTCATTACTCTTATTATTATCAATGTAACTCATATTATTAGCCATATTATGGTTATATTATCGATAGAACGACAATTACTATACTTATTACTGTTATTATTATCAATCTAACTCATATTATTAGCCATATTATGTTTAATTGATCGATAGAACTACAATTAATATACTCATTACTCTTATCATTATCAATCTAACTCATATTATTAGCCATATTATGCTTATATGATCGATAGAACGAGAATTACTATACTCACTACTCTTAGTATTATCAATCTAACTCATATTATTAGCCATATTATGGTTATATTATCGATAGAACGACAATTACTATACTTATTACTCTTATTATTATGAATCTGACTCATATTATTAGCCATATTATGCTTATATGATCGATAGAACGACAATTACTATCCTCATTACTCTTATTATTATCAATGTAACTCATATTATTAGCCATATTATGGTTATATTATCGATAGAACGACAATTACTATACTTATTACTGTTATTATTATCAATCTAACTCATATTATTAGCCATATTATGTTTAATTGATCGATAGAACTACAATTAATATACTCATTACTCTTATCATTATCAATCTAACTCATATTATTAGCCATATTATGCTTATATGATCGATAGAACGAGAATTACTATACTCACTACTCTTAGTATTATCAATCTAACTCATATTATTAGCCATATTATGGTTATATTATCGATAGAACGACAATTACTATACTTATTACTGTTATTATTATCAATCTAACTCATATTATTAGCCACATTATGCTTATATGATCGATAGAACGAGAATTACTATACTCACTACTCTTAGTATTATCAATCTAACTCATATTATTAGCCATATTATGCTTATATGATCGATAGAACGACAATTACTATACTTATTACTCTTATTATTACCAATCTAACTCATATTATTAGCCATATTATGCTTATATGATCGATAGAACGACAATTACTATACTTATTACTCTTATTATTATGAATCTGACTCATATTATTAGCCATATTATGCTTATATGATCGATAGAACTACAATTACTATACTTATTACACTTACTATTGTCAATCTAACTCATATTATTAACCATATTATGCAGATATGATCGATAGAACGACAATTACTATACATATTACTCTTATTATTATCAATCTAACTCATATTATTAACCATATTATGCAGATATGATCGATAGCACGACATTTACTATACTTATTACACTTACTATTATCAATCTAACTCATATTATTAGTTATATTATGCTTATATGATCGATAGAACAACAATTACTATACTCACTACTCTTAGTATTATCAATCTAACTCATATTATTAGCCATATTATGCTTATATGATCGATAGAACGACAATTACTATACTTATTACTGTTATTATTATCAATCTAACTCATATTATTAGCCATATTATGTTTAAATGATCGATAGAACTACAATTAATATACTCATTACTCTTATTATTATCAATCTAACTCATATTATTAGCCATATTATGCTTATATGATCGATAGAACGAGAATTACTATACTCACTACTCTTAGTATTATCAATCTAACTCATATTATTAGCCATATTATGGTTATATTATCGATAGAACGACAATTACTATACTTATTACTGTTATTATTATCAATCTAACTCATATTATTAGCCACATTATGCTTATATGATCGATAGAACGAGAATTACTATACTCACTACTCTTAGTATTATCAATCTAACTCATATTATTAGCCATATTATGCTTATATGATCGATAGAACGACAATTACTATACTTATTACTCTTATTATTACCAATCTAACTCATATTATTAGCCATATTATGCTTATATGATCGATAGAACGACAATTACTATACTTATTACTCTTATTATTATGAATCTGACTCATATTATTAGCCATATTATGCTTATATGATCGATAGAACGACAATTACTATCCTCATTACTCTTATTATTATCAATGTAACTCATATTATTAGCCATATTATGGTTATATTATCGATAGAACGACAATTACTATACTTATTACTGTTATTATTATCAATCTAACTCATATTATTAGCCATATTATGTTTAATTGATCGATAGAACTACAATTAATATACTCATTACTCTTATCATTATCAATCTAACTCATATTATTAGCCATATTATGCTTATATGATCGATAGAACGAGAATTACTATACTCACTACTCTTAGTATTATCAATCTAACTCATATTATTAGCCATATTATGGTTATATTATCGATAGAACGACAATTACTATACTTATTACTGTTATTATTATCAATCTAACTCATATTATTAGCCACATTATGCTTATATGATCGATAGAACGAGAATTACTATACTCACTACTCTTAGTATTATCAATCTAACTCATATTATTAGCCATATTATGCTTATATGATCGATAGAACGACAATTACTATACTTATTACTCTTATTATTACCAATCTAACTCATATTATTAGCCATATTATGCTTATATGATCGATAGAACGACAATTACTATACTTATTACTCTTATTATTATGAATCTGACTCATATTATTAGCCATATTATGCTTATATGATCGATAGAACTACAATTACTATACTTATTACACTTACTATTGTCAATCTAACTCATATTATTAACCATATTATGCAGATATGATCGATAGAACGACAATTACTATACATATTACTCTTATTATTATCAATCTAACTCATATTATTAACCATATTATGCAGATATGATCGATAGCACGACATTTACTATACTTATTACACTTACTATTATCAATCTAACTCATATTATTAGTTATATTATGCTTATATGATCGATAGAACAACAATTACTATACTCACTACTCTTAGTATTATCAATCTAACTCATATTATTAGCCATATTATGCTTATATGATCGATAGAACAACAATTACTATTCTTATTACTGTTATTATTATCAATCTAACTCATATTATTAGCCATATTATGTTTAAATGATCGATAGAACTACAATTAATATACTCATTACTCTTATTATTATCAATCTAACTCATATTATTAGCCATATTATGCTTATATGATCGATAGAACGAGAATTACTATACTCACTACTCTTAGTATTATCAATCTAACTCATATTATTAGCCATATTATGGTTATATTATCGATAGAACCACAATTACTATACTTATTACTGATATTATTATCAATCTAACTCATATTATTAGCCATATTATGCTTATATGATCGACAGAATGAGAATTACTATACTCACTACTCTTAGTGTTATCACTCTAACTCATATTATTAGCCATATTATGCTTATATGATCGATAGAACGAGAATTACTATACTCACTACTCTTAGTATTATCAATCTAACTCATATTATTAGCCATATTATGCTTATGTGATCGATAGAACGACAATTACTATACTTATTACTCTTATTATTACCAATCTAACTCATATTATTAGCCATATTATGCTTATATGATCGATAGAACGAGAATTACTATACTCACTACTCTTAGTATTATCAATCTAACTCATATTATTAGCCATATTATGCAGATCTGATCGATAGAACTACAATTACTATACTCATTACTCTTATTATTATCAATGTAACTCATATTATTAGCCATATTATGGTTATATTATCGATAGAACGACAATTACTATACTTATTACTGTTATTATTATCAATCTAACTCATATTATTAGCCATATTATGTTTAAATGATCGATAGAACTACAATTAATATACTCATTACTCTTACAATTATCAATCTAACTCATATTATTAGCCATATTATGCTTATATGATCGATAGAACGAGAATTACTATACTCACTACTCTTAGTATTATCAATCTAACTCATATTATTAGCCATATTATGGTTATATTATCGATAGAACGACAATTACTATACTTATTACTGTTATTATTATCAATCTAACTCATATTATTAGCCACATTATGCTTATATGATCGATAGAACGAGAATTACTATACTCACTACTCTTAGTATTATCAATCTAACTCATATTATTAGCCATATTATGCTTATATGATCGATAGAACGACAATTACTATACTTATTACTCTTATTATTACCAATCTAACTCATATTATTAGCCATATTATGCTTATATGATCGATAGAACGACAATTACTATACTTATTACTCTTATTATTATGAATCTGACTCATATTATTAGCCATATTATGCTTATATGATCGATAGAACGACAATTACTATCCTCATTACTCTTATTATTATCAATGTAACTCATATTATTAGCCATATTATGGTTATATTATCGATAGAACGACAATTACTATACTTATTACTGTTATTATTATCAATCTAACTCATATTATTAGCCATATTATGTTTAATTGATCGATAGAACTACAATTAATATACTCATTACTCTTATCATTATCAATCTAACTCATATTATTAGCCATATTATGCTTATATGATCGATAGAACGAGAATTACTATACTCACTACTCTTAGTATTATCAATCTAACTCATATTATTAGCCATATTATGGTTATATTATCGATAGAACGACAATTACTATACTTATTACTGTTATTATTATCAATCTAACTCATATTATTAGCCACATTATGCTTATATGATCGATAGAACGAGAATTACTATACTCACTACTCTTAGTATTATCAATCTAACTCATATTATTAGCCATATTATGCTTATATGATCGATAGAACGACAATTACTATACTTATTACTCTTATTATTACCAATCTAACTCATATTATTAGCCATATTATGCTTATATGATCGATAGAACGACAATTACTATACTTATTACTCTTATTATTATGAATCTGACTCATATTATTAGCCATATTATGCTTATATGATCGATAGAACTACAATTACTATACTTATTACACTTACTATTGTCAATCTAACTCATATTATTAACCATATTATGCAGATATGATCGATAGAACGACAATTACTATACATATTACTCTTATTATTATCAATCTAACTCATATTATTAACCATATTATGCAGATATGATCGATAGCACGACATTTACTATACTTATTACACTTACTATTATCAATCTAACTCATATTATTAGTTATATTATGCTTATATGATCGATAGAACAACAATTACTATACTCACTACTCTTAGTATTATCAATCTAACTCATATTATTAGCCATATTATGCTTATATGATCGATAGAACGACAATTACTATACTTATTACTGTTATTATTATCAATCTAACTCATATTATTAGCCATATTATGTTTAAATGATCGATAGAACTACAATTAATATACTCATTACTCTTATTATTATCAATCTAACTCATATTATTAGCCATATTATGCTTATATGATCGATAGAACGAGAATTACTATACTCACTACTCTTAGTATTATCAATCTAACTCATATTATTAGCCATATTATGGTTATATTATCGATAGAACGACAATTACTATACTTATTACTGTTATTATTATCAATCTAACTCATATTATTAGCCACATTATGCTTATATGATCGATAGAACGAGAATTACTATACTCACTACTCTTAGTATTATCAATCTAACTCATATTATTAGCCATATTATGCTTATATGATCGATAGAACGACAATTACTATACTTATTACTCTTATTATTACCAATCTAACTCATATTATTAGCCATATTATGCTTATATGATCGATAGAACGACAATTACTATACTTATTACTCTTATTATTATGAATCTGACTCATATTATTAGCCATATTATGCTTATATGATCGATAGAACGACAATTACTATCCTCATTACTCTTATTATTATCAATGTAACTCATATTATTAGCCATATTATGGTTATATTATCGATAGAACGACAATTACTATACTTATTACTGTTATTATTATCAATCTAACTCATATTATTAGCCATATTATGTTTAATTGATCGATAGAACTACAATTAATATACTCATTACTCTTATCATTATCAATCTAACTCATATTATTAGCCATATTATGCTTATATGATCGATAGAACGAGAATTACTATACTCACTACTCTTAGTATTATCAATCTAACTCATATTATTAGCCATATTATGGTTATATTATCGATAGAACGACAATTACTATACTTATTACTGTTATTATTATCAATCTAACTCATATTATTAGCCACATTATGCTTATATGATCGATAGAACGAGAATTACTATACTCACTACTCTTAGTATTATCAATCTAACTCATATTATTAGCCATATTATGCTTATATGATCGATAGAACGACAATTACTATACTTATTACTCTTATTATTACCAATCTAACTCATATTATTAGCCATATTATGCTTATATGATCGATAGAACGACAATTACTATACTTATTACTCTTATTATTATGAATCTGACTCATATTATTAGCCATATTATGCTTATATGATCGATAGAACTACAATTACTATACTTATTACACTTACTATTATCAATCTAACTCATATTATTAGTTATATTATGCTTATATGATCGATAGAACAACAATTACTATACTCACTACTCTTAGTATTATCAATCTAACTCATATTATTAGCCATATTATGCTTATATGATCGATAGAACGACAATTACTATACTTATTACTGTTATTATTATCAATCTAACTCATATTATTAGCCATATTATGTTTAAATGATCGATAGAACTACAATTAATATACTCATTACTCTTATTATTATCAATCTAACTCATATTATTAGCCATATTATGCTTATATAATCGATAGAACGAGAATTACTATACTCACTACTCTTAGTATTATCAATCTAACTCATATTATTAGCCATATTATGGTTATATTATCGATAGAACGACAATTACTATACTTATTACTGTTATTATTATCAATCTAACTCATATTATTAGCCACATTATGCTTATATGATCGATAGAACGAGAATTACTATACTCACTACTCTTAGTATTATCAATCTAACTCATATTATTAGCCATATTATGCTTATATGATCGATAGAACGACAATTACTATACTTATTATTCTTATTTTTATCAACCCAACTCATATTATTCGCCATATTATGCTTAAATGATCGATAGAACGATAATTACTATCCTCATTACTCTTATTATTATGAATCTAACTCATATTATTAGCCACATTATGCTTATATGATCGATAGAACTACAATTACTATACTCATTACTCTTATTATTATCAATCCAACTTATAATATTACCCATATTATGCTGATATGATCGATAGAACGACATTCGCTATAGTTATTACACTCACTATTATCAATCTAACTCATATTATTAACCATATTATGCAGATATGATCGATAGAACGACAATTACTAAACTTATTACTCTTATTATTATCATTCTAACTCATATTATTAACCATATTATGCAGATATGATCGATAGAACTACAATTACTATACTCATTACTCTTAGTATTATCAATCTAACTCATATTATTAGCCATATTATGCTTATGTGATCGATAGAACGACAATTACTATACTTATTACTCTTATTATTACCAATCTAACTCATATTATTAGCCATATTATGCTTATATGATCGATAGAACGAGAATTACTATACTCACTACTCTTAGTATTATCAATCTAACTCATATTATTAGCCATATTATGCAGATCTGATCGATAGAACTACAATTACTATACTCATTACTCTTATTATTATCAATGTAACTCATATTATTAGCCATATTATGGTTATATTATCGATAGAACGACAATTACTATACTTATTACTGTTATTATTATCAATCTAACTCATAATATTACCCATATTATGCTGATATGATCGATAGAACGACATTCGCTATAGTTATTACACTCACTATTATCAATCTAACTCATATTATTAACCATATTATGCAGATATGATCGATAGAACGATAATTACTAAACTTATTTCTCTTATTATTATCATTCTAACTCATATTATTAACCATATTATGCAGATATGATCGATAGAACTACAATTACTATACTCATTACTCTCATTGTTATCAATCTGACTCATATTATTAGCCATATTATGCTTTTATGATCGATAGAAAGAGAATTACTATACTCACTACTCTTAGTATTATCAATCTAACTCATATTATTAGCCATATTATGGTTATATTATCGATAGAACCACAATTACTATACTTATTACTGATATTATTATCAATCTAACTCATATTATTAGCCATATTATGCTTATATGATCGACAGAATGAGAATTACTATACTCACTACTCTTAGTGTTATCACTCTAACTCATATTATTAGCCATATTATGCTTATATGATCGAGAGAACGACAATTACTATACTTATTACTCTTATTATTATCAATGTAACTCATATTATTAGCCATATTATGCTTATATGATCGATAGAACGACAATTACTGTACTTATTACTCTTATTGTTATGAATCTAGCTCATATTATTAACCATATTATGCAGATATGATCGATAGAACTACAATTACTATACTTATTACTCTTATTATTATCAATCTAACTCATATTATTAGCCATATTATGCTTATATGATCGATAGAATGAGAATTACTATACTCACTACTCTTAGTATTATCACTCTAACTCATAATATTAGCCTTATTATGCTTATATGATCGATAGAACGACAATTACTGTACTTATTACTCTTATTATTATCAATCTAACTCAAATTATTAGCCATATTATGCTTATATGATCGATAGAACGAGAATTACTATACTCACTACTCTTAGTATTATCAATCTAACACATATTATCAGCCATATTATGGTTATATTATCGATAGAACGACAATTACTATACTTATTACTGTTATTATTATCAATCTAACTCATATTATTAGCCATATTATGCTTAAATGATCGATAGAACGACAATTACTATACTTATTACTCTTATTATTATCAATCTAACTCATATTATTAGCCATATTATGCTTATATGATCGATAGAACGAGAATTA
Organism: Megachile rotundata; assembly: GCF_050947335.1. NCBI lineage: Eukaryota > Metazoa > Arthropoda > Insecta > Hymenoptera > Megachilidae > Megachile > Megachile rotundata. Next base: position 49,230 of record NW_027473964.1, read on the forward strand.
CTATACTCACTACTCTTAGGATTATCAATCTAACTCATATTATTAGCCATATTATGCAGATATGATCGATAGAACTACAATTACTATACTTATTACTCTTATTATTATCAATGTAACTCATATTATTAGCCATATTATGGTTATATTATCGATAGAACGACAATTACTATACTTATTACTGTTATTATTATCAATCTAACTCATATTATTAGCCATATTATGTTTAAATGATCGATAGAACTACAATTAATATACTCATTACTCTTATTATTATCAATCTAACTCATATTATTAGCCATATTATGCTTATATGATCGATAGCACGGGAATTACTATACTCACTACTCTTAGTATTATCAATCTAACTCATATTATTAGCCATATTATGGTTATATTATCGATAGAACGACAATTACTATACTTATTACTGTTATTATTATCAATCTAACTCATATTATTAGCCACATTATGCTTATATGATCGATAGAACGAGAATTACTATACTCACTACTCTTAGTATTATCAATCTAACTCATATTATTAGCCATATTATGCTTATATGATCGATAGAACGACAATTACTATACTTATTACTCTTATTATTACCAATCTAACTCATATTATTAGCCATATTATGCTTATATGATCGATAGAACGACAATTACTATACTTATTACTCTTATTATTATGAATCTGACTCATATTATTAGCCATATTATGCTTATATGATCGATAGAACGACAATTACTATACTTATTATTCTTATTTTTATCAACCCAACTCATATTATTCGCCATATTATGCTTAAATGATCGATAGAACGACAATTACTATCCTCATTACTCTTATTATTATGAATCTAACTCATATTATTAGCCACATTATGCTTATATGATCGATAGAACTACAATTACTATACTCATTACTCTTATTATTATCAATCCAACTTATAATATTACCCATATTATGCTGATATGATCGATAGAACGACATTCGCTATAGTTATTACACTCACTATTATCAATCTAACTCATATTATTAACCATATTATGCAGATATGATCGATAGAACGACAATTACTAAACTTATTACTCTTATTATTATCATTCTAACTCATATTATTAACCATATTATGCAGATATGATCGATAGAACTACAATTACTATACTCATTACTCTCATTGTTATCAATCTAACTCATATTATTAGCCATATTATGCTTTTATGATCGATAGAAAGAGAATTACTATACTCACTACTCTTAGTATTATCAATCTAACTCATATTATTAGCCATATTATGGTTATATTATCGATAGAACCACAATTACTATACTCATTACTGATATTATTATCAATCTAACTCATATTATTAGCCATATTATGCTTATATGATCGACAGAATGAGAATTACTATACTCACTACTCTTAGTGTTATCACTCTAACTCATATTATTAGCCATATTATGCTTATATGATCGAGAGAACGACAATTACTATACTTATTACTCTTATTATTATCAATGTAACTCATATTATTAGCCATATTATGCTTATATGATCGATAGAACGACAATTACTATACTTATTACTCTTATTGTTATGAATCTAACTCATATTATTAACCATATTATGCAGATATGATCGATAGAACTACAATTACTATACTTATTACTCTTATTATTATCAATCTAACTCATATTATTAGCCATATTATGCTTATATGATCGATAGAATGAGAATTACTATACTCACTACTCTTAGTATTATCACTCTAACTCATAATATTAGCCTTATTATGCTTATATGATCGATAGAACGACAATTACTGTACTTATTACTCTTATTATTATCAATCTCACTCATATTATTAGCCATATTATGCTTATATGATCGATAGAACGAGAATTACTATACTCACTACTCTTAGCATTATCAATCTAACACATATTATCAGCCATATTATGGTTATATTATCGATAGAACGACAATTACTATACTTATTACTGTTATTATTATCAATCTAACTCATATTATTAGCCATATTATGCTTAAATGATCGATAGAGCGACAATTACTATACTTATTACTCTTATTATTATCAATCTAACTCATATTATTAGCCATATTATGCTTATATGATCGATAGAACGAGAATTACTATACTCACTACTCTTAGTATTATCAATCCAACTCATATTATTAGCCATATTATGCTTATGTGATCGATAGAACGACAATTACTATACTTATTACTCTTATTATTACCAACCTAACTCATATTATTAGCCATATTATGCTTATATGATCGATAGAACGAGAATTACTATACTCACTACTCTTAGTATTATCAATCTAACTCATATTATTAGCCATATTATGCAGATATGATCGATAGAACTACAATTACTATACTCATTACTCTTATTATTATCAATGTAACTCATATTATTAGCCATATTATGGTTATATTATCGATAGAACGACAATTACTATACTTATTACTGTTATTATTATCAATCTAACTCATATTATTAGCCATATTATGTTTAAATGATCGATAGAACTACAATTAATATACTCATTACTCTTATTATTATCAATCTAACTCATATTATAAGCCATATTATGCTTATATGATCGATAGAACGAGAATTACTATACTCACTACTCTTAGTATTATCAATCTAACTCATATTATTAGCCATATTATGCAGATCTGATCGATAGAACTACAATTACTATACTCATTACTCTTATTATTATCAATGTAACTCATATTATTAGCCATATTATGGTTATATTATCGATAGAACGACAATTACTATACTTATTACTGTTATTATTATCAATCTAACTCATAATATTACCCATATTATGCTGATATGATCGATAGAACGACATTCGCTATAGTTATTACACTCACTATTATCAATCTAACTCATATTATTAACCATATTATGCAGATATGATCGATAGAACGACAATTACTAAACTTATTTCTCTTATTATTATCATTCTAACTCATATTATTAACCATATTATGCAGATATGATCGATAGAACTACAATTACTATACTCATTACTCTCATTGTTATCAATCTAACTCATATTATTAGCCATATTATGCTTTTATGATCGATAGAAAGAGAATTACTATACTCACTACTCTTAGTGTTATCACTCTAACTCATATTATTAGCCATATTATGCTTATATGATCGAGAGAACGACAATTACTATACTTATTACTCTTATTATTATCATTCTAACTCATATTATTAACCATATTATGCAGATATGATCGATAGAACTACAATTACTATACTCATTACTCTCATTGTTATCATTCTAACTCATATTATTAACCATATTATGCAGATATGATCGATAGAACTACAATTACTATACTCATTACTCTCATTGTTATCAATCTAACTCATATTATTAGCCATATTATGCTTTTATGATCGATAGAAAGAGAATTACTATACTCACTACTCTTAGTGTTATCACTCTAACTCATATTATTAGCCATATTATGCTTATATGATCGAGAGAACGACAATTACTATACTTATTACTCTTATTATTATCAATGTAACTCATATTATTAGCCATATTATGCTTATATGATCGATAGAACGACAATTACGATACTTATTACTCTTATTGTTATGAATCTAACTCATATTATTAACCATATTATGCAGATATGATCGATAGAACTACAATTACTATACTTATTACTCTTATTATTATCAATCTAACTCATATTATTAGCCATATTATGCTTATATGATCGATTGGTAATGAGAATTACTATACTCACTACTCTTAGTATTATCACTCTAACTCATAATATTAGCCTTATTATGCTTATATGATCGATAGAACGACAATTACTGTACTTATTACTCTTATTATTATCAATCTAACTCAAATTATTAGCCATATTATGCTTATATGATCGATAGAACGAGAATTACTATACTCACTACTCTTAGTATTATCAATCTAACACATATTATCAGCCATATTATGGTTATATTATCGATAGAACGACAATTACTATACTTATTACTGTTATTATTATCAATCTAACTCATATTATTAGCCATATTATGCTTAAATGATCGATAGAACGACAATTACTATACTTATTACTCTTATTATTATCAATCTAACTCATATTATTAGCCATATTATGCTTATATGATCGATAGAACGAGAATTACTATACTCACTACTCTTAGGATTATCAATCTAACTCATATTATTAGCCATATTATGCAGATATGATCGATAGAACTACAATTACTATACTTATTACTCTTATTATTATCAATGTAACTCATATTATTAGCCATATTATGGTTATATTATCGATAGAACGACAATTACTATACTTATTACTGTTATTATTATCAATCTAACTCATATTATTAGCCATATTATGTTTAAATGATCGATAGAACTACAATTAATATACTCATTACTCTTATTATTATCAATCTAACTCATATTATTAGCCATATTATGCTTATATGATCGATAGCACGGGAATTACTATACTCACTACTCTTAGTATTATCAATCTAACTCATATTATTAGCCATATTATGGTTATATTATCGATAGAACGACAATTACTATACTTATTACTGTTATTATTATCAATCTAACTCATATTATTAGCCACATTATGCTTATATGATCGATAGAACGAGAATTACTATACTCACTACTCTTAGTATTATCAATCTAACTCATATTATTAGCCATATTATGCTTATATGATCGATAGAACGACAATTACTATACTTATTACTCTTATTATTACCAATCTAACTCATATTATTAGCCATATTATGCTTATATGATCGATAGAACGACAATTACTATACTTATTACTCTTATTATTATGAATCTGACTCATATTATTAGCCATATTATGCTTATATGATCGATAGAACGACAATTACTATACTTATTATTCTTATTTTTATCAACCCAACTCATATTATTCGCCATATTATGCTTAAATGATCGATAGAACGACAATTACTATCCTCATTACTCTTATTATTATGAATCTAACTCATATTATTAGCCACATTATGCTTATATGATCGATAGAACTACAATTACTATACTCATTACTCTTATTATTATCAATCCAACTTATAATATTACCCATATTATGCTGATATGATCGATAGAACGACATTCGCTATAGTTATTACACTCACTATTATCAATCTAACTCATATTATTAACCATATTATGCAGATATGATCGATAGAACGACAATTACTAAACTTATTACTCTTATTATTATCATTCTAACTCATATTATTAACCATATTATGCAGATATGATCGATAGAACTACAATTACTATACTCATTACTCTCATTGTTATCAATCTAACTCATATTATTAGCCATATTATGCTTTTATGATCGATAGAAAGAGAATTACTATACTCACTACTCTTAGTATTATCAATCTAACTCATATTATTAGCCATATTATGGTTATATTATCGATAGAACCACAATTACTATACTCATTACTGATATTATTATCAATCTAACTCATATTATTAGCCATATTATGCTTATATGATCGACAGAATGAGAATTACTATACTCACTACTCTTAGTGTTATCACTCTAACTCATATTATTAGCCATATTATGCTTATATGATCGAGAGAACGACAATTACTATACTTATTACTCTTATTATTATCAATGTAACTCATATTATTAGCCATATTATGCTTATATGATCGATAGAACGACAATTACTATACTTATTACTCTTATTGTTATGAATCTAACTCATATTATTAACCATATTATGCAGATATGATCGATAGAACTACAATTACTATACTTATTACTCTTATTATTATCAATCTAACTCATATTATTAGCCATATTATGCTTATATGATCGATAGAATGAGAATTACTATACTCACTACTCTTAGTATTATCACTCTAACTCATAATATTAGCCTTATTATGCTTATATGATCGATAGAACGACAATTACTGTACTTATTACTCTTATTATTATCAATCTCACTCATATTATTAGCCATATTATGCTTATATGATCGATAGAACGAGAATTACTATACTCACTACTCTTAGCATTATCAATCTAACACATATTATCAGCCATATTATGGTTATATTATCGATAGAACGACAATTACTATACTTATTACTGTTATTATTATCAATCTAACTCATATTATTAGCCATATTATGCTTAAATGATCGATAGAGCGACAATTACTATACTTATTACTCTTATTATTATCAATCTAACTCATATTATTAGCCATATTATGCTTATATGATCGATAGAACGAGAATTACTATACTCACTACTCTTAGTATTATCAATCCAACTCATATTATTAGCCATATTATGCTTATGTGATCGATAGAACGACAATTACTATACTTATTACTCTTATTATTACCAACCTAACTCATATTATTAGCCATATTATGCTTATATGATCGATAGAACGAGAATTACTATACTCACTACTCTTAGTATTATCAATCTAACTCATATTATTAGCCATATTATGCAGATATGATCGATAGAACTACAATTACTATACTCATTACTCTTATTATTATCAATGTAACTCATATTATTAGCCATATTATGGTTATATTATCGATAGAACGACAATTACTATACTTATTACTGTTATTATTATCAATCTAACTCATATTATTAGCCATATTATGTTTAAATGATCGATAGAACTACAATTAATATACTCATTACTCTTATTATTATCAATCTAACTCATATTATAAGCCATATTATGCTTATATGATCGACAGAATGAGAATTACTATACTCACTACTCTTAGTATTATCAATCCAACTCATATTATTAGCCATATTATGCTTATGTGATCGATAGAACGACAATTACTATACTTATTACTCTTATTATTACCAACCTAACTCATATTATTAGCCATATTATGCTTATATGATCGATAGAACGAGAATTACTATACTCACTACTCTTAGTGTTATCACTCTAACTCATATTATTAGCCATATTATGCTTATATGATCGAGAGAACGACAATTACTATACTTATTACTCTTATTATTATCAATGTAACTCATATTATTAGCCATATTATGCTTATATGATCGATAGAACGACAATTACGATACTTATTACTCTTATTGTTATGAATCTAACTCATATTATTAACCATATTATGCAGATATGATCGATAGAACTACAATTACTATACTTATTACTCTTATTATTATCAATCTAACTCATATTATTAGCCATATTATGCTTATATGATCGATAGAATGAGAATTACTATACTCACTACTCTTAGTATTATCACTCTAACTCATAATATTAGCCTTATTATGCTTATATGATCGATAGAACGACAATTACTGTACTTATTACTCTTATTATTATCAATCTAACTCATATTATTAGCCATATTATGCTTATATGATCGATAGAACGAGAATTACTATACTCACTACTCTTAGTATTATCAATCTAACACATATTATCAGCCATATTATGGTTATATTATCGATAGAACGACAATTACTATACTTATTACTGTTATTATTATCAATCTAACTCATATTATTAGCCATATTATGCTTAAATGATCGATAGAGCGACAATTACTATACTTATTACTCTTATTATTATCAATCTAACTCATATTATTAGCCATATTATGCTTATATGATCGATAGAACGAGAATTACTATACTCACTACTCTTAGTATTATCAATCTAACTCATATTATTAGCCATATTATGCTTATGTGATCGATAGAACGACAATTACTATACTTATTACTCTTATTATTACCAACCTAACTCATATTATTAGCCATATTATGCTTATATGATCGATAGAACGAGAATTACTATACTCACTACTCTTAGTATTATCAATCTAACTCATATTATTAGCCATATTATGCAGATATGATCGATAGAACTACAATTACTATACTCATTACTCTTATTATTATCAATGTAACTCATATTATTAGCCATATTATGGTTATATTATCGATAGAACGACAATTACTATACTTATTACTGTTATTATTATCAATCTAACTCATATTATTAGCCATATTATGTTTAAATGATCGATAGAACTACAATTAATATACTCATTACTCTTATTATTATCAATCTAACTCATATTATAAGCCATATTATGCTTATATGATCGATAGAACGAGAATTACTATACTCACTACTCTTAGTATTATCAATCTAACTCATATTATTAGCCATATTATGCAGATCTGATCGATAGAACTACAATTACTATACTCATTACTCTTATTATTATCAATGTAACTCATATTATTAGCCATATTATGGTTATATTATCGATAGAACGACAATTACTATACTTATTACTGTTATTATTATCAATCTAACTCATATTATTAGCCATATTATGTTTAAATGATCGATAGAACTACAATTAATATACTCATTACTCTTATTATTATCAATCTAACTCATATTATAAGCCATATTATGCTTATATGATCGATAGAACGAGAATTACTATACTCACTACTCTTAGTATTATCAATCTAACTCATATTATTAGCCATATTATGCAGATCTGATCGATAGAACTACAATTACTATACTCATTACTCTTATTATTATCAATGTAACTCATATTATTAGCCATATTATGGTTATATTATCGATAGAACGACAATTACTATACTTATTACTGTTATTATTATCAATCTAACTCATAATATTACCCATATTATGCTGATATGATCGATAGAACGACATTCGCTATAGTTATTACACTCACTATTATCAATCTAACTCATATTATTAACCATATTATGCAGATATGATCGATAGAACGACAATTACTAAACTTATTTCTCTTATTATTATCATTCTAACTCATATTATTAACCATATTATGCAGATATGATCGATAGAACTACAATTACTATACTCATTACTCTCATTGTTATCAATCTGACTCATATTATTAGCCATATTATGCTTTTATGATCGATAGAAAGAGAATTACTATACTCACTACTCTTAGTATTATCAATCTAACTCATATTATTAGCCATATTATGGTTATATTATCGATAGAACCACAATTACTATACTTATTACTGATATTATTATCAATCTAACTCATATTATTAGCCATATTATGCTTATATGATCGACAGAATGAGAATTACTATACTCACTACTCTTAGTGTTATCACTCTAACTCATATTATTAGCCATATTATGCTTATATGATCGATAGAACGAGAATTACTATACTCACTACTCTTAGTATTATCAATCTAACTCATATTATTAGCCATATTATGCTTATATGATCGATAGAACGACAATTACTATACTTATTACTCTTATTATTACCAATCTAACTCATATTATTAGCCATATTATGCATATATGATCGATAGAACGACAATTACTATACTTATTACTCTTATTATTATGAATCTGACTCATATTATTAGCCATATTATGCTTATATGATCGATAGAACGACAATTACTATACTTATTACTGTTATTATTATCAATCTAACTCATATTATTAGCCACATTATGCTTATATGATCGATAGAACGAGAATTACTATACTCACTACTCTTAGTATTATCAATCTAACTCATATTATTAGCCATATTATGCTTATATGATCGATAGAACGACAATTACTATACTTATTACTCTTATTATTACCAATCTAACTCATATTATTAGCCATATTATGCTTATATGATCGATAGAACGACAATTACTATACTTATTACTCTTATTATTATGAATCTGACTCATATTATTAGCCATATTATGCTTATATGATCGATAGAACGACAATTACTATCCTCATTACTCTTATTATTATGAATCTAACTCATATTATTAGCCACATTATGCTTATATGATCGATAGAACTACAATTACTATACTCATTACTCTTATTATTATCAATCCAACTTATAATATTACCCATATTATGCTGATATGATCGATAGAACGACATTCGCTATAGTTATTACACTCACTATTATCAATCTAACTCATATTATTAACCATATTATGCAGATATGATCGATAGAACGACAATTACTAAACTTATTACTCTTATTATTATCATTCTAACTCATATTATTAACCATATTATGCAGATATGATCGATAGAACTACAATTACTATACTCATTACTCTCATTGTTATCAATCTGACTCATATTATTAGCCATATTATGCTTTTATGATCGATAGAAAGAGAATTACTATACTCACTACTCTTAGTATTATCAATCTAACTCATATTATTAGCCATATTATGGTTATATTATCGATAGAACCACAATTACTATACTTATTACTGATATTATTATCAATCTAACTCATATTATTAGCCATATTATGCTTATATGATCGACAGAATGAGAATTACTATACTCACTACTCTTAGTGTTATCACTCTAACTCATATTATTAGCCATATTATGCTTATATGATCGATAGAACGACAATTACTATACTTATTACTCTTATTATTACCAATCTAACTCATATTATTAGCCATATTATGCTTATATGATCGATAGAACGACAATTACTATACTTATTACTCTTATTATTATGAATCTGACTCATATTATTAGCCATATTATGCTTATATGATCGATAGAACGACAATTACTATCCTCATTACTCTTATTATTATGAATCTAACTCATATTATTAGCCACATTATGCTTATATGATCGATAGAACTACAATTACTATACTCATTACTCTTATTATTATCAATCCAACTTATAATATTACCCATATTATGCTGATATGATCGATAGAACGACATTCGCTATAGTTATTACACTCACTATTATCAATCTAACTCATATTATTAACCATATTATGCAGATATGATCGATAGAACGACAATTACTAAACTTATTACTCTTATTATTATCATTCTAACTCATATTATTAACCATATTATGCAGATATGATCGATAGAACTACAATTACTATACTCATTACTCTCATTGTTATCAATCTGACTCATATTATTAGCCATATTATGCTTTTATGATCGATAGAAAGAGAATTACTATACTCACTACTCTTAGTATTATCAATCTAACTCATATTATTAGCCATATTATGCTTATGTGATCGATAGAACGACAATTACTATACTTATTACTCTTATTATTACCAATCTAACTCATATTATTAGCCATATTATGCTTATATGATCGATAGAACGAGAATTACTATACTCACTACTCTTAGTATTATCAATCTAACTCATATTATTAGCCATATTATGCAGATCTGATCGATAGAACTACAATTACTATACTCATTACTCTTATTATTATCAATGTAACTCATATTATTAGCCATATTATGGTTATATTATCGATAGAACGACAATTACTATACTTATTACTGTTATTATTATCAATCTAACTCATAATATTACCCATATTATGCTGATATGATCGATAGAACGACATTCGCTATAGTTATTACACTCACTATTATCAATCTAACTCATATTATTAACCATATTATGCAGATATGATCGATAGAACGACAATTACTAAACTTATTTCTCTTATTATTATCATTCTAACTCATATTATTAACCATATTATGCAGATATGATCGATAGAACTACAATTACTATACTCATTACTCTCATTGTTATCAATCTGACTCATATTATTAGCCATATTATGCTTTTATGATCGATAGAAAGAGAATTACTATACTCACTACTCTTAGTATTATCAATCTAACTCATATTATTAGCCATATTATGGTTATATTATCGATAGAACCACAATTACTATACTTATTACTGATATTATTATCAATCTAACTCATATTATTAGCCATATTATGCTTATATGATCGACAGAATGAGAATTACTATACTCACTACTCTTAGTGTTATCACTCTAACTCATATTATTAGCCATATTATGCTTATATGATCGAGAGAACGACAATTACTATACTTATTACTCTTATTATTATCAATGTAACTCATATTATTAGCCATATTATGCTTATATGATCGATAGAACGACAATTACTGTACTTATTACTCTTATTGTTATGAATCTAACTCATATTATTAACCATATTATGCAGATATGATCGATAGAACGACAATTACTAAACTTATTACTCTTATTATTATCATTCTAACTCATATTATTAGCCATATTATGCAGATATGATCGATAGAACTACAATTACTATACTCATTACTCTTATTATTATCAATGTAACTCATATTATTAGCCATATTATGGTTATATTATCGATAGAACGACAATTACTATACTTATTACTGTTATTATTATCAATCTAACTCATATTATTAGCCATATTATGTTTGATTGATCGATAGAACTACAATTAATATACTCATTACTCTTATCATTATCAATCTAACTCATATTATTAGCCATATTATGCTTATATGATCGATAGAACGAGAATTACTATACTCACTACTCTTAGTATTATCAATCTAACTCATATTAGTAGCCATATTATGGTTATATTATCGATAGAACGACAATTACTATACTTATTACTGTTATTATTATCAATCTAACTCATATTATTAGCCACATTATGCTTATATGATCGATAGAACGAGAATTACTATACTCACTACTCTTAGTATTATCAATCTAACTCATATTATTAGCCATATTATGCTTATATGATCGATAGAACGACAATTACTATACTTATTACTCTTATTATTACCAATCTAACTCATATTATTAGCCATATTATGCTTATATGATCGATAGAACGACAATTACTACACTTATTACTCTTATTATTATGAATCTGACTCATATTATTAGCCATATTATGCTTATATGATCGATAGAACTACAATTACTATACTTATTACACTTACTATTGTCAATCTAACTCATATTATTAACCATATTATGCAGATATGATCGATAGAACGACAATTACTATACATATTACTGTTATTATTATCAATCTAACTCATATTATTAACCATATTATGCAGATATGATCGATAGCACGACATTTACTATACTTATTACACTTACTATTATCAATCTAACTCATATTATTAGTTATATTATGCTTATATGATCGATAGAACAACAATTACTATACTCACTACTCTTAGTATTATCAATCTAACTCATATTATTAGCCATATTATGCTTATATGATCGATAGAACGAGAATTACTATACTCGCTACTCTTCGTATTATCAATCTAACTCATATTATTAACCATATTATGCAGATATGATCGATAGAACGACAATTACTAAACTTATTACTCTTATTATTATCATTCTAACTCATATTATTAACCATATTATGCAGATATGATCGATAGAACGACATTCACTATAGTTATTGCACTCACTATTATCAATCTAACTCATATTATTAACCATATTATGCAGATATGATCGATAGAACGACAATTGCTAAACTTATTACTCTTATTATTATCATTCTAACTCATATTATTAACCATATTATGCAGATATGATCGATAGAACTACAATTACTATACTCATTACTCTCATTGTTATCATTCTAACTCATATTATTAACCATATTATGCAGATATGATCGATAGAACTACAATTACTATACTCATTACTCTCATTGTTATCAATCTAACTCATATTATTAGCCATATTATGCTTTTATGATCGATAGAACGAGAATTACTATACTCACTACTCTTAGTATTATCAATCTAACACATATTATCAGCCATATTATGGTTATATTATCGATAGAACGACAATTACTATACTTATTACTGTTATTATTATCAATCTAACTCATATTATTAGCCATATTATGCTTAAATGATCGATAGAACGACAATTACTATACTTATTACTCTTATTATTATCAATCTAACTCATATTATTAGCCATATTATGCTTATATGATCGATAGAACGAGAATTACTATACTCACTACTCTTAGGATTATCAATCTAACTCATATTATTAGCCATATTATGCAGATATGATCGATAGAACTACAATTACTATACTTATTACTCTTATTATTATCAATGTAACTCATATTATTAGCCATATTATGGTTATATTATCGATAGAACGACAATTACTATACTTATTACTGTTATTATTATCAATCTAACTCATATTATTAGCCATATTATGTTTAAATGATCGATAGAACTACAATTAATATACTCATTACTCTTATTATTATCAATCTAACTCATATTATTAGCCATATTATGCTTATATGATCGATAGCACGGGAATTACTATACTCACTACTCTTAGTATTATCAATCTAACTCATATTATTAGCCATATTATGGTTATATTATCGATAGAACGACAATTACTATACTTATTACTGTTATTATTATCAATCTAACTCATATTATTAGCCACATTATGCTTATATGATCGATAGAACGAGAATGACTATACTCACTACTCTTAGTATTATCAATCTAACTCATATTATTAGCCATATTATGCTTATATGATCGATAGAACGACAATTACTATACTTATTACTCTTATTATTACCAATCTAACTCATATTATTAGCCATATTATGCTTATATGATCGATAGAACGACAATTACTATACTTATTACTCTTATTATTATGAATCTGACTCATATTATTAGCCATATTATGCTTATATGATCGATAGAACGACAATTACTATACTTATTATTCTTATTTTTATCAACCCAACTCATATTATTCGCCATATTATGCTTAAATGATCGATAGAACGACAATTACTATCCTCATTACTCTTATTATTATGAATCTAACTCATATTATTAGCCACATTATGCTTATATGATCGATAGAACTACAATTACTATACTCATTACTCTTATTATTATCAATCCAACTTATAATATTACCCATATTATGCTGATATGATCGATAGAACGACATTCGCTATAGTTATTACACTCACTATTATCAATCTAACTCATATTATTAACCATATTATGCAGATATGATCGATAGAACGACAATTACTAAACTTATTACTCTTATTATTATCATTCTAACTCATATTATTAACCATATTATGCAGATATGATCGATAGAACTACAATTACTATACTCATTACTCTCATTGTTATCAATCTAACTCATATTATTAGCCATATTATGCTTTTATGATCGATAGAAAGAGAATTACTATACTCACTACTCTTAGTATTATCAATCTAACTCATATTATTAGCCATATTATGGTTATATTATCGATAGAACCACAATTACTATACTTATTACTGATATTATTATCAATCTAACTCATATTATTAGCCATATTATGCTTATATGATCGACAGAATGAGAATTACTATACTCACTACTCTTAGTGTTATCACTCTAACTCATATTATTAGCCATATTATGCTTATATGATCGAGAGAACGACAATTACTATACTTATTACTCTTATTATTATCAATGTAACTCATATTATTAGCCATATTATGCTTATATGATCGATAGAACGACAATTACTATACTTATTACTCTTATTGTTATGAATCTAACTCATATTATTAACCATATTATGCAGATATGATCGATAGATCTACAATTACTATACTTATTACTCTTATTATTATCAATCTAACTCATATTATTAGCCATATTATGCTTATATGATCGATAGAATGAGAATTACTATACTCACTACTCTTAGTATTATCACTCTAACTCATAATATTAGCCTTATTATGCTTATATGATCGATAGAACGACAATTACTGTACTTATTACTCTTATTATTATCAATCTCACTCATATTATTAGACATATTATGCTTATATGATCGATAGAACGAGAATTACTATACTCACTACTCTTAGCATTATCAATCTAACACATATTATCAGCCATATTATGGTTATATTATCGATAGAACGACAATTACTATACTTATTACTGTTATTATTATCAATCTAACTCATATTATTAGCCATATTATGCTTAAATGATCGATAGAGCGACAATTACTATACTTATTACTCTTATTATTATCAATCTAACTCATATTATTAGCCATATTATGCTTATATGATCGATAGAACGAGAATTACTATACTCACTACTCTTAGTATTATCAATCTAACTCATATTATTAGCCATATTATGCTTATGTGATCGATAGAACGACAATTACTATACTTATTACTCTTATTATTACCAACCTAACTCATATTATTAGCCATATTATGCTTATATGATCGATAGAACGAGAATTACTATACTCACTACTCTTAGTATTATCAATCTAACTCATATTATTAGCCATATTATGCAGATATGATCGATAGAACTACAATTACTATACTCATTACTCTTATTATTATCAATGTAACTCATATTATTAGCCATATTATGGTTATATTATCGATAGAACGACAATTACTATACTTATTACTGTTATTATTATCAATCTAACTCATATTATTAGCCATATTATGTTTAAATGATCGATAGAACTACAATTAATATACTCATTACTCTTATTATTATCAATCTAACTCATATTATAAGCCATATTATGCTTATATGATCGATAGAACGAGAATTACTATACTCACTACTCTTAGTATTATCAATCTAACTCATATTATTAGCCATATTATGCAGATCTGATCGATAGAACTACAATTACTATACTCATTACTCTTATTATTATCAATGTAACTCATATTATTAGCCATATTATGGTTATATTATCGATAGAACGACAATTACTATACTTATTACTGTTATTATTATCAATCTAACTCATAATATTACCCATATTATGCTGATATGATCGATAGAACGACATTCGCTATAGTTATTACACTCACTATTATCAATCTAACTCATATTATTAACCATATTATGCAGATATGATCGATAGAACGACAATTACTAAACTTATTTCTCTTATTATTATCATTCTAACTCATATTATTAACCATATTATGCAGATATGATCGATAGAACTACAATTACTATACTCATTACTCTCATTGTTATCAATCTGACTCATATTATTAGCCATATTATGCTTTTATGATCGATAGAAAGAGAATTACTATACTCACTACTCTTAGTATTATCAATCTAACTCACATTATTAGCCATATTATGGTTATATTATCGATAGAACCACAATTACTATACTTATTACTGATATTATTATCAATCTAACTCATATTATTAGCCATATTATGCTTATATGATCGACAGAATGAGAATTACTATACTCACTACTCTTAGTGTTATCACTCTAACTCATATTATTAGCCATATTATGCTTATATGATCGAGAGAACGACAATTACTATACTTATTACTCTTATTATTATCAATGTAACTCATATTATTAGCCATATTATGCTTATATGATCGATAGAACGACAATTACGATACTTATTACTCTTATTGTTATGAATCTAACTCATATTATTAACCATATTATGCAGATATGATCGATAGAACTACAATTACTATACTTATTACTCTTATTATTATCAATCTAACTCATATTATTAGCCATATTATGCTTATATGATCGATAGAACGAGAATTACTATACTCACTACTCTTAGTATTATCAATCTAACACATATTATCAGCCATATTATGGTTATATTATCGATAGAACGACAATTACTATACTTATTACTGTTATTATTATCAATCTAACTCATATTATTAGCCATATTATGCTTAAATGATCGATAGAGCGACAATTACTATACTTATTACTCTTATTATTATCAATCTAACTCATATTATTAGCCATATTATGCTTATATGATCGATAGAACGAGAATTACTATACTCACTACTCTTAGTATTATCAATCTAACTCATATTATTAGCCATATTATGCTTATGTGATCGATAGAACGACAATTACTATACTTATTACTCTTATTATTACCAACCTAACTCATATTATTAGCCATATTATGCTTATATGATCGATAGAACGAGAATTACTATACTCACTACTCTTAGTATTATCAATCTAACTCATATTATTAGCCATATTATGCAGATATGATCGATAGAACTACAATTACTATACTCATTACTCTTATTATTATCAATGTAACTCATATTATTAGCCATATTATGGTTATATTATCGATAGAACGACAATTACTATACTTATTACTGTTATTATTATCAATCTAACTCATATTATTAGCCATATTATGTTTAAATGATCGATAGAACTACAATTAATATACTCATTACTCTTATTATTATCAATCTAACTCATATTATAAGCCATATTATGCTTATATGATCGATAGAACGAGAATTACTATACTCACTACTCTTAGTATTATCAATCTAACTCATATTATTAGCCATATTATGCAGATCTGATCGATAGAACTACAATTACTATACTCATTACTCTTATTATTATCAATGTAACTCATATTATTAGCCATATTATGGTTATATTATCGATAGAACGACAATTACTATACTTATTACTGTTATTATTATCAATCTAACTCATAATATTACCCATATTATGCTGATATGATCGATAGAACGACATTCGCTATAGTTATTACACTCACTATTATCAATCTAACTCATATTATTAACCATATTATGCAGATATGATCGATAGAACGACAATTACTAAACTTATTTCTCTTATTATTATCATTCTAACTCATATTATTAACCATATTATGCAGATATGATCGATAGAACTACAATTACTATACTCATTACTCTCATTGTTATCAATCTGACTCATATTATTAGCCATATTATGCTTTTATGATCGATAGAAAGAGAATTACTATACTCACTACTCTTAGTATTATCAATCTAACTCATATTATTAGCCATATTATGGTTATATTATCGATAGAACCACAATTACTATACTTATTACTGATATTATTATCAATCTAACTCATATTATTAGCCATATTATGCTTATATGATCGACAGAATGAGAATTACTATACTCACTACTCTTAGTGTTATCACTCTAACTCATATTATTAGCCATATTATGCTTATATGATCGAGAGAACGACAATTACTATACTTATTACTCTTATTATTATCAATGTAACTCATATTATTAGCCATATTATGCTTATATGATCGATAGAACGACAATTACGATACTTATTACTCTTATTGTTATGAATCTAACTCATATTATTAGCCATATTATGCAGATATGATCGATAGAACTACAATTACTATACTCATTACTCTTATTATTATCAATGTAACTCATATTATTAGCCATATTATGGTTATATTATCGATAGAACGACAATTACTATACTTATTACTGTTATTATTATCAATCTAACTCATATTATTAGCCATATTATGTTTAAATGATCGATAGAACTACAATTAATATACTCATTACTCTTATTATTATCAATCTAACTCATATTATTAGCCATATTATGCTTATATGATCGATAGCACGAGAATTACTATACTCACTACTCTTAGTATTATCAATCTAACTCATATTATTAGCCATATTATGGTTATATTATCGATAGAACGACAATTACTATACTTATTACTGTTATTATTATCAATCTAACTCATATTATTAGCCACATTATGCTTATATGATCGATAGAACGAGAATTACTATACTCACTACTCTTAGTATTATCAATCTAACTCATATTATTAGCCATATTATGCTTATATGATCGATAGAGCGACAATTACTATACTTATTACTCTTATTATTACCAATCTAACTCATATTATTAGCCATATTATGCTTATATGATCGATAGAACGACAATTACTATACTTATTACTCTTATTATTATGAATCTGACTCATATTATTAGCCATATTATGCTTATATGATCGATAGAGCGACAATTACTATACTTATTATTCTTATTTTTATCAACCCAACTCATATTATTCGCCATATTATGCTTAAATGATCGATAGAACGACAATTACTATCCTCATTACTCTTATTATTATGAATCTAACTCATATTATTAGCCACATTATGCTTATATGATCGATAGAACTACAATTACTATACTCATTACTCTTATTATTATCAATCCAACTTATAATATTACCCATATTATGCTGATATGATCGATAGAACGACATTCGCTATAGTTATTACACTCACTATTATCAATCTAACTCATATTATTAACCATATTATGCAGATATGATCGATAGAACGACAATTACTAAACTTATTACTCTTATTATTACCAACCTAACTCATATTATTAGCCATATTATGCTTATATGATCGATAGAACGAGAATTACTATACTCACTACTCTTAGTATTATCAATCTAACTCATATTATTAGCCATGTTATGCAGATATGATCGATAGAACTACAATTACTATACTCATTACTCTTATTATTATCAATGTAACTCATATTATTAGCCATATTATGGTTATATTATCGATAGAACGACAATTACTATACTTATTACTGTTATTATTATCAATCTAACTCATATTATTAGCCATATTATGTTTAAATGATCGATAGAACTACAATTAATATACTCATTACTCTTATTATTATCAATCTAACTCATATTATTAGCCATATTATGCTTATATGATCGATAGAACGAGAATTACTATACTCACTACTCTTAGTATTATCAATCTAACTCATATTATTAGCCATATTATGCAGATCTGATCGATAGAACTACAATTACTATACTCATTACTCTTATTATTATCAATGTAACTCATATTATTAGCCATATTATGGTTATATTATCGATAGAACGACAATTACTATACTTATTACTGTTATTATTATCAATCTAACTCATAATATTACCCATATTATGCTGATATGATCGATAGAACGACATTCGCTATAGTTATTACACTCACTATTATCAATCTAACTCATATTATTAACCATATTATGCAGATATGATCGATAGAACGACAATTACTAAACTTATTTCTCTTATTATTATCATTCTAACTCATATTATTAACCATATTATGCAGATATGATCGATAGAACTACAACTACTATACTCATTACTCTCATTGTTATCAATCTGACTCATATTATTAGCCATATTATGCTTTTATGATCGATAGAAAGAGAATTACTATACTCACTACTCTTAGTATTATCAATCTAACTCATATTATTAGCCATATTATGGTTATATTATCGATAGAACCACAATTACTATACTTATTACTGATATTATTATCAATCTAACTCATATTATTAGCCATATTATGCTTATATGATCGACAGAATGAGAATTACTATACTCACTACTCTTAGTGTTATCTCTCTAACTCATATTATTAGCCATATTATGCTTATATGATCGATAGAACGAGAATTACTATACTCACTACTCTTAGTATTATCAATCTAACTCATATTATTAGCCATATTATGCTTATATGATCGATAGAACGACAATTACTATACTTATTACTCTTATTATTACCAATCTAACTCATATTATTAGCCATATTATGCATATATGATCGATAGAACGACAATT
Source organism: Megachile rotundata (assembly GCF_050947335.1). Classification (NCBI taxonomy): domain Eukaryota; kingdom Metazoa; phylum Arthropoda; class Insecta; order Hymenoptera; family Megachilidae; genus Megachile; species Megachile rotundata. Next base: position 70,977 of record NW_027473964.1, read on the forward strand.
ACTATACTTATTACTCTTATTATTATGAATCTGACTCATATTATTAGCCATATTATGCTTATATGATCGATAGAACGACAATTACTATACTTATTACTGTTATTATTATCAATCTAACTCATATTATTAGCCACATTATGCTTATATGATCGATAGAACGAGAATTACTATACTCACTACTCTTAGTATTATCAATCTAACTCATATTATTAGCCATATTATGCTTATATGATCGATAGAACGACAATTACTATACTTATTACTCTTATTATTACCAATCTAACTCATATTATTAGCCATATTATGCTTATATGATCGATAGAACGACAATTACTATACTTATTACTCTTATTATTATGAATCTGACTCATATTATTAGCCATATTATGCTTATATGATCGATAGAACGACAATTACTATCCTCATTACTCTTATTATTATGAATCTAACTCATATTATTAGCCACATTATGCTTATATGATCGATAGAACTACAATTACTATACTCATTACTCTTATTATTATCAATCCAACTTATAATATTACCCATATTATGCTGATATGATCGATAGAACGACATTCGCTATAGTTATTACACTCACTATTATCAATCTAACTCATATTATTAACCATATTATGCAGATATGATCGATAGAACGACAATTACTAAACTTATTACTCTTATTATTATCATTCTAACTCATATTATTAACCATATTATGCAGATATGATCGATAGAACTACAATTACTATACTCATTACTCTCATTGTTATCAATCTGACTCATATTATTAGCCATATTATGCATTTATGATCGATAGAAAGAGAATTACTATACTCACTACTCTTAGTATTATCAATCTAACTCATATTATTAGCCATATTATGGTTATATTATCGATAGAACCACAATTACTATACTTATTACTGATATTATTATCAATCTAACTCATATTATTAGCCATATTATGCTTATATGATCGACAGAATGAGAATTACTATACTCACTACTCTTAGTGTTATCACTCTAACTCATATTATTAGCCATATTATGCTTATATGATCGAGAGAACGACAATTACTATACTTATTACTCTTATTAATATCAATGTAACTCATATTATTAGCCATATTATGCTTATATGATCGATAGAACGACAATTACTATACCTATTACTCTTTTTGTTATGAATCTAACTCATATTATTAACCATATTATGCAGATATGATCGATAGAACTACAATTACTATACTTATTACTCTTATTATTATCAATCTAACTCATATTATTAGCCATATTATGCTTATATGATCGATAGAATGAGAATTACTATACTCACTACTCTTAGTATTATCACTCTAACTCATAATATTAGCCTTATTATGCTTATATGATCGATAGAACGACAATTACTGTACTTATTACTCTTAGTATTATCAATCTAACACATATTATCAGCCATATTATGGTTATATTATCGATAGAACGACAATTACTATACTTATTACTGTTATTATTATCAATCTAACTCATATTATTAGCCATATTATGCTTAAATGATCGATAGAACGACAATTACTATACTTACTACTCTTATTATTATCAATCTAACTCATATTATTAGCCATATTATGCTTATATGATCGATAGAACGAGAATTACTATACTCACTACTCTTAGTATTATCAATCTAACTCATATTATTAGCCATATTATGCTTATGTGATCGATAGAACGACAATTACTATACTTATTACTCTTATTATTACCAATCTAACTCATATTATTAGCCATATTATGCTTATATGATCGATAGAACGAGAATTACTATACTCACTACTCTTAGTATTATCAATCTAACTCATATTATTAGCCATATTATGCAGATATGATCGATAGAACTACAATTACTATACTCATTACTCTTATTATTATCATTCTAACTCATATTATTAACCATATTATGCAGATATGATCGATAGAACTACAATTACTATACTCATTACTCTTATTATTATCAATCCAACTCATAATATTACCCATATTATGCTGATATGATCGATAGAACGACATTCACTATAGTTATTGCACTCACTATTATCAATCTAACTCATATTATTAACCATATTATGCAAATATGATCGATAGAACGACAATTGCTAAACTTATTACTCTTATTATTATCATTCCAACTCATATTATTAACCATATTATGCAGATATGATCGATAGAACTACAATTACTATACTCATTACTCTTATTGTTATCAATCTAACTCATATTATTAGCCATATTATGCTTATATGATCGATAGAACGAGAATTACTATACTCACTACTCTTAGTATTATCAATCTAACTCATATTATTAGCCATATTATGGTTATATTATCGATAGAACCACAATTACTATACTTATTACTGATATTATTATCAATCTAACTCATATTATTAGCCATATTATGCTTATATGATCGACAGAATGAAAATTACTATACTCACTACTCTTAGTATTATCACTCTAACTCATATTATTAGCCATATTATGCTTATATGATCGAGAGAACGACAATTACTATACTTATTACTCTTATTATTATCAATGTAACTCATATTATTAGCCATATTATGCTTATATGATCGATAGAACGACAATTACTATACTTATTACTCTTATTGTTATGAATCTAACTCATATTATTAACCATATTATGCAGATATGATCGATAGAACGACAATTACTAAACTTATTACTCTTATTATTATCATTCTAACTCATATTATTAACCATATTATGCAGATATGATCGATAGAACTACAATTACTATACTCATTACTCTCATTGTTATCAATCTAACTCATATTATTAGCCATATTATGCTTTTATGATCGATAGAAAGAGAATTACTATACTCACTACTCTTAGTATTATCAATCTAACTCATATTATTAGCCATATTATGGTTATATTATCGATAGAACCACAATTACTATACTTATTAGTGATATTATTATCAATCTAACTCATATTATTAGCCATATTATGCTTATATGATCGACAGAATGAGAATTACTATACTCACTACTCTTAGTGTTATCACTCTAACTCATATTATTAGCCATATTATGCTTATATGATCGATAGAACGACAATTACTGTACTTATTACTCTTATTATTATCAATCTAACTCATATTATAGCCATATTATGCTTATATGATCGATAGAACGAGAATTACTATACTCGCTACTCTTAGTATTATCAATCTAACTCATATTATTGACCATATTATGCAGATATGATCGATAGAACGACAATTACTAAACTTATTACTCTTATTATTATCATTCTAACTCATATTATTAACCATATTATGCAGATATGATCGATAGAACTACAATTACTACACTCATTACTCTTATTATTATCAATCCAACTCATAATATTACCCATATTATGCTGATATGATCGATAGAACGACATTCACTATAGTTATTGCACTCACTATTATCAATCTAACTCATATTATTAACCATATTATGCAGATATGATCGATAGAACGACAATTACTAAACTTATTACTCTTATTATTATCATTCTAACTCATATTATTAACCATATTATGCAGATATGATCGATAGAACTACAATTACTATACTCATTACTCTTATTGTTATCAATCTAACTCATATTATTAGCCATATTATGCTTATATGATCGATAGAACGAGAATTACTATACTCACTACTCTTAGTATTATCAATCTAACTCATATTATTAGCCATATTATGCTTATATGATCGATAGAACGAGAATTACTATACTCACTACTCTTAGTATTATCAATCTAAGACATATTATCAGCCATATTATGGTTATATTATCGATAGAACGACAATTACTATACTTATTACTGTTATTATTATCAATCTAACTCATATTATTAGCCATATTATGCTTAAATGATCGATAGAACGACAATTACTATACTTATTACTCTTATTATTATCAATCTAACTCATATTATTAGCCATATTATGCTTATATGATCGATAGAACGAGAATTACTATACTCACTACTCTTAGTATTATCAATCTAACTCATATTATTAGCCATATTATGCTTATATGATCGATAGAACGACAATTACTATACTTATTACTCTTATTATTACCAATCTAACTCATATTATTAGCCATATTATGCTTATATGATCGATAGAACGAGAATTACTATACTCACTACTCTTAGTATTATCAATCTAACTCATATTATTAGCCATATTATGCAGATATGATCGATAGAACTACAATTACTATACTCATTACTCTTATTATTATCAATGTAACTCATATTATTAGCCATATTATGGTTATATTATCGATAGAACGACAATTACTATACTTATTACTGTTATTATTATCAATCTAACTCATATTATTAGCCATATTATGTTTAAATGATCGATAGAACTACAATTAATATACTCATTACTCTTATTATTATCAATCTAACTCATATTATTAGCCATATTATGCTTATATGATCGATAGAACGAGAATTACTATACTCACTACTCTTAGTATTATCAATCTAACTCATATTATTAGCCATATTATGGTTATATTATCGATAGAACGACAATTACTATACTTATTACTGTTATTATTATCAATCTAACTCATATTATTAGCCACATTATGCTTATATGATCGATAGAACGAGAATTACTATACTCACTACTCTTAGTATTATCAATCTAACTCATATTATTAGCCATATTATGCTTATATGATCGATAGAACGACAATTACTATACTTATTACTCTTATTATTACCAATATAACTCATATTATTAGCCATATTATGCTTATATGATCGATAGAACGACAATTACTATACTTATTACTCTTATTATTATGAATCTGACTCATATTATTAGCCATATTATGCTTATATGATCGATAGAACTACAATTACTATACTTATTACACTTACTATTGTCAATCTAACTCATATTATTAACCATATTATGCAGATATGATCGATAGAACGACAATTACTATACATTGTAACGAGGCATATTTTCATTGGGTTGATTGCCTCCTTTTTTTTTGGGTTATGCCTCGTTACGATGATCCTCCCGAATTGCCAGCCCCACTCCTCCGCCCAAGCGGACCACCTCGCCGCTGGGGCAAGTATGAGTGAGCGTGTGTGTGTGTTTTTCTTTTCTTTTTCGTGTGTTTTTTTTATTTTCTATCTATTTCGGAAGCCACGCTTTTCTTCCCCCCCCCCCCTTTGCTGCCTCCAACCACCACCGGAGCCACCGTTGTCCCTGGTCGCGGAGGAACCTCTCCCTGAGTGACGGAGGCGCGGGATGGGCCCACCAAAGAAGACCCCGGCTGTCCGGTCGCGGTGCCACCCCGTCACCCTCCGCGGGGGCGACCGGCAGCCCACCACCGGGAAACGCCAGGCCTGGGGACGAGCCACCCCCGACTGCCACCTCGAGAGGGCCCCAGGACCTGGCCACCAGACGTCGCAGTGGAATGGCCCATCCTCGACGCCGAAATCCTCGGGGTGGGGGAATACCGCGAACCAGGGAAGAAGAGGATGGAAGAGAGAAGCCAGCGAGCTGCCGTGACGGGAAGGCGGTTTTTTTTTTCCCCCGCAAAAATCCCCGCTTAAGCCGCAGTTCCAAATCTCTTCTTTGCCGTCTCGTTTTTAGTTTCTGTTAATTTGTAGTGCGTTCCGTTTTTTCTACCTTGTGTTTTTTTTTTTTCCCTACTGTGTATTGTGTGCCTGCGTGGAGTGTGTGTCGCCGCCGCCCCTGTGTGGAATTTTTGGGAGTACACCAGCGCAAAAAGGTAGGAGTCATCTCCGTACCCTGTTTATTGTTAGTCATTTGCGCGTGGGCGAGGGCGATAGGACCCCTGGCCCCAGTGACGAGGACCCTAGAGGCCGCGGACAGTCTACACGACACTGTCCCCTCTAATTTAGTTCTTCTTCGTTTCGCTGTATTTTGGTATTTAGGACCAACGTCCCCTTATTGTCCACGACCCCTAAGAGGGCGTGTTCCTTCGCGGGCGAATACCACAGCGTTCTTTTTGTATTTCCGATCTTTGTACTCGCGCGTACCGTGAGCCCCCGCGCCGCGAAAGCCTCCCTCGCAACTGGCGAGTCGACCCCTTTCCCTCGACCGTTGCTTGTAACGCGTGGGGCCCACGCGAATTCATTTTTTCTGTTTTGCTTGAGTGGCCTACTTGGAGGCCCGAATAAAAGCATTTTCTATTGGATACGAACTCGCGGGTCCTTTACTAATTTTTTTTTCTGACCCCCTCTGATTCCCGCTCCCGACAGAGCAGCCGGAAGGGCGATTACTCCGGACGAGTGCATTAGCACTGGCGCCCCATTAAAGAAATCGTCCGTGGGTGTGAGCATCGGTGCGTGGAGGGCCGTTTTCCCTAACTGCCCCCACTCCAGGGAACCCCCTTCGGGCTTTCCCCCCACCGATCCGTCACAAATTTGGCGCCCAACGTGGGGCCAGAGTAAAGTTGACCACAGGGACGCGAGTATCCACCCTTAAAGATTTTCTTTGTTCGAGTTGGTTTGAAATTTCCGTTACTCGTACCGTTGATTTCAACGACGAGTCTTTGTTTTCGTATCTAGCAATAGGCGATCGTTTTTGCTTCGTTGACATCTACCTGTACCCCGTGTGTACAGGTGGGTATCCGATATTATTGCCGCGATTGTCTCTAGAGCGAAACTCTGTAACGGATTCTTATTGTTTGTTACTTTCCTTGATTTCTAACGGCATACAAGGCCGATTATACCGAGCCTTTGTTTGTGTTAAGAGTCGGCACCCGTGACGGTTTGAGCTGTCGGTTGTTGTTCTTTTTTTTCTTGAGCGTATATTATCGCTTCTTCATCGTCAGCTTAACTCCGGGTTAAAGTTAGAAAAAATTCTTCATTATGTCCGGCTCCGAGACCACTGAGACTGACCGCGCTCGCCGTTTCGCCCTTCGCGAACAGAGAGCTGAGCTGCGGGAGATGTGCTCCTCATTAGTGGACCGACACAATGCCGTAGATGTGATTATGCTGATGGAGATGTTGGGATTCAGTACCGTCGGTACGTGGACCGCGTTGGCTGACCGATTCAGGCGTTACCATTTCCGCCTCGAATTCGGACCCAACGCGGCCGGGTGGGACCCTGCAGTGGACGAGGTGGCCGGCGCGCAGACCAACAGATCGCTTGAGACTCTGGTGGCCGGCAGCCGAGGAAGGGACTTGTTCGCCCGATATGAGTCCATCCTCCGTCTCTCCCCCCTTCGCGGGCCCGGGTACCCACTCGGAGCGCGCGCTAGTTTTGATTTGATTCCCGCCGCCGCCCCGACCTTGACCGTGACCGAACCTTCGCGTCCGGTTACGGAGCGGCCAGCGGAAGAAAACGCGTCCGCGCTAGACCAACCGGAAGATCCCAACACCCCCGAATTACCGCGCGGATGGGTGGAGGACCGCCAGTGGCTGCCCACTGGTCAGTCCGTCGGACGTTATCGGGACCCCCTTAGTCTTCACTCTGAAGGGGTGGAAACGTCCCAGCCGGCGGATACTACTCCCCACCGCCCCCTAGCCGCCGCAAGCACGCCGCGAGTTAGGGAGTCGCGTCTCGCGGAGTCCGGATTTACCGGACCAAGGGGTGATCGCGAAGCGCGTCACGCTTCCCCACCGCTGGAGACGCGAGGTTCTTCGGCTCCCCTTCCCCAATTCGAACCGATCGGTAGCGATCGCCGAGCTACGCGTTCCGAAAGGGAGGGGATTTCTGCCGCGTCGCGGCCGGTAAGAGAGCGAGCGACGGGTCGGTACGGGCACCGTCAACCAGACCCCCCACTCTCCCGCCAACAGATTCGGTACGACAGCAGCGGGAGCGACGGAGAAGTTCCCCTACCCGCTGTCACCGAATCTCGCGTTAGCCGTCTTGAACCGCAACGCGAAGAACGACGCGAAGGACGGCGCGAAAGAGTAGATGAGGAACGCGATCGTCTACGTGTTCGCGACTCCGTGGACAACCTGGCGTCCCGGAGCCACCCTCGCGTTCCCTCCCCACCCGGGGTAGGTTACACAGAACGCGAAGGTGTCGAGCGCGAACGCGTTTCAGTCATGACCAGTAAGGAGCGTCACGAGTGGAGGGAACGAACTCGTGATCTCTCCCCTCGTGATCGCCCCCGTTCTCGCGACCCCGTGGACAACCTGGCGTCCCGGGGCCACCCCCGCGTTCCCTCCCCATCCGGGGTTGGTCCTTCAGAGCGCGGAGGTGTAGAACGCGAGTACGTTTCTGTTTTGCCCAGAGAAGAACGACGCGAGAGAAGGGAACGAACTCGTGACCTTTCTCCTCGTGATCGTTTACGTTTTCGCGACCCCGTGGACAACCTGGCGTCCCGGGGCCACCCCCGCGTTCCCTCCCCACCCGGGGCTGGTTACTTAGAGCGCGGAGGTGTCGAGCGCGATTACGACACTGTTTTGCAGCGTGACGAACGGCGCGAGAGGAGAAGAGAGACTCGCGATTCCGTGGACAACTTGGCGTCCCGGAGTTATCCCCGTGCTCCCTCCCCATCCGGGGATGGTTACTTAGAGCGCGTGGACTACCGTTCGGACACGTATCGCCGCGCGGAGGACCGTGACCTTGCCCCGAGGGCGTCGGTGGAGGCGCCCCGTGACCGCACACTGGCGACAAGGAGGGGAGAGGAAGAAGCTCGTCCATTTTCGGGCGAGCCAGGCTCCCCCCGCTCCCGCCGTGTGCTGCGACACCGGGAAGTGGACACGGAATACGAGAGAGACGCCACGGTGCATCGACGACAATCTCCTGTCGGTCATTTCCGGGGAGATCAGGCGATCGATGTGCTGACGAAATGGCGCATCTCGTACTCCAGCGAGTTCGAGGAGGGGGCCGAAACTTTTCTGGACCGCCTCGAACGATGTCTGGACAGCTCGAAGATGCCTGTACCGGACATGCTGGCCGCGCTGCCTGCTGTTTTGCGAGGAGCGGCTGCGAACTGGCATCGTATCTGTGGAGTGTCGTGTCGGAGCTGGAGCGAATTTGCCCGAGCTTTCCGGGAACGCTTCGGCGCGCGCGACTTCCAACAACAGCTCAAGAATGATGCCAAGAATCGCACGCAGGGAGAGCGAGAAACGATCAGCATGTTTCTAGATAGTTTAGAGCTAATCTTCTCGCACATGAATCCCCCTCCTTTGCAAGTAGAGCGGTTAAATACGGCATATGACAACTTATTGCCATATTACCGCCGAAGATTCCGACGTTCGGAATTCAATACGTTTAAGGAGCTGCGCGAATTGGGTAGGGAGGTGGAGGAAGGTGCGGCTAGAGAAAGAGCCGGGCATCGCCCACCCCCTAGCGCAGCAGATCTCGCGTTGGCGGAAACCGCGTATAGGCCGCCTCCGCGAGGAGCTTTTAGTAGTTTAGCCGCGACGGACTCGCCGTACGACTACGAGCCGCCTGCCGATGCTTGGAAACAAGGAGAATCCGCGAGATCGCGGGACAAGAAAACGGGCTCTTCAAGGCCCGCGGTCGAGGTCGAAGCGGAAAGACCGCACGCCTCGACCCCCGCGACCGCGAGAACTCCGGCGGCGGCACCGAAGGCGAGTGTTCCGCGCCAGCCACCGCGGACGCGCACCCCGCCGCGACCTTCAAGGTCGCAGGTAGAGCGGAGGAGCCCCGCGATGCCGGCTGCTACAGCACCCCCGCTCGCAACGTCCACCCCGTTGGCCTCTAAGGGGGGGGAGTGCTATAATTGCGGACAGCCTGGACATTGGGCTGCCGACTGCCCCCTCCCCCGGAGGATCCGGGTGTGCTACGGGTGTAACCGAGAGGGGGTGACTATACTCACCTGCCCCGATTGCCTCGCTAGGCGGTCGGGAAATGCACCGCGGGGAAGTCGCTAGAGGCCTGCGACCACCCGCGTGAAGACGTGGAGGCCTCACAGATAGGCACGATTCAGGTGGAGGAAGGGCCAACGGATCCGAACCTTTGTGCGGAATTTCCGGAAACCCCCAAAATTCTCCCTGAATTGACCCTCCCGTCTCTTTCGCCAAAAACCGTGGGGCCACCCTCCACTCCACTTTTGGAAAAGAAGGAGGAGGCCACCTCCCGATCCCTAATTTGTCTATGTGACGGCCCGAGGGCTGGTTGGACCAGGGGACCGAGAGGGGATAACTTTTATCCTGCGGTACCTCTTCCGTCGCCTCCACCCCAGGAGACAAAGGAGGAGGTCACCTCCGAGCCCCTACTTTGTACATGTGACGGACGTTTACTCGGTTGTACCAGGGGGCAAAGAGGTGGCGATCTCGATCTCAAGAGACCTTTTTCCGTTCCTCCACTGGAGGAGGAGAGGGAGGAGGCCACTCCCCGATCCCTACTTTGTACATGTGACGGCCCGAGGGCTGGTTGGACCAGGGGACCGGGAAAAGAGGGCCTTCATCCCACGGAACTTCCTCCCGCGCCTCCACTTAGGGAGACCGAGGAGGGGGTCACCTCTCGATCCCTAATTTGTCTATGTGACGGCCAAAAGGCTGGTTGGACCAGGGGAAAGCGAGGTGAAGGTCCCGATTCCGCGAGTACATTACCCGCGCCTCCACTTTTGGAGAACAGGGCCGTAATCACCTCCACTGATCCCTACTTTGTCCATGGGACGGCCAATTTGCCGGTTGGACCAGGGGACAGTCAGGTGGTCGGAATGGCTCGCGAATCGATTAAATTTCGCCGCGATTTTCCGCCGGGATATGTTGACCGCCGCTATTATGTCCGCCTACTGGTCGCTGGACATCCGCTCTGGGCTTTAATTGATAGCGGGGCCGCGCGTTCCTACTTGGGACCAGACGCGATTGCATGGTTAGGGTCGCGTATAGATCCCACTTTTTCAGGGGAAATGCGGATGGCCAATGGCGTGCAGGACCATATCTTAGGCGAAGCGGTGATAGAGATCGAAATCGACGGGCGAAAGATTGCATTGCCAATCCGAGTCGCGAACAATTTAGATTACGATTGCGTGCTGGGGATAGATTTTCTGGAGGCTTTTGAAATCTCCCTAGACACATCGAACGCGACTTGGAAAATTCGGAATGGTCCCGTTCATTCCTTTGTTGTTCCAGGTTTGCAGGATTCGAGGGAAATTATCCACGCCGATTGCGCCGCTATCGTTGAGATTACTCCGAAACAAAGCGAGCGCTTAAATCAGCTGTTGGATCGAATAATTCCCCCTCCTGCGGAAAAACCTCCCGCGACTACTCTTGTTCAGCATAAAATCGACGTGCAAGGACACGAACCGATTAAACACCGCGCGCGACGCGTATCTCCGAAAATTTACGAAGTCGCGCACGCGGAGGTTGACAAGATGCTCGCGGATGGAATTATTGAGCGCTCGTCAAGCGCTTGGGCGAGTTGTCCCGTGATAGTCGCAAAAGCGAACGGGAAATATCGCTTTTGTATTGACTATCGCGATGTAAACAATGTCACTAAGAAGGACGCATACCCTCTTCCGCATATGGACGCGATCCTGGACAAATTACGCACTGCACTATACATTTCGACCATCGATTTGAGTCAGGCGTACTTCCAAATTCCTCTGGAAGAGTCCAGTCGAGAAATTACGGCGTTCGTAGTCCCAGGGAAAGGGTTATTCCAATTTACGCGTATGCCGTACGGGCTGACCAACGCCCCGGCCACTTTTCAAAGGCTGATGGATCGCTTGATTGGTCCTGAGCTTGAACCTCACGCCTTCGCGTATCTTGACGATATTGTTATCGTCAATGAGACCTTCGATGACCATCTTGAATGGATCGAAAAGGTCATTGGAATATTAAACGAAGCAGGGCTCGAAATCAATCGGGAAAAGAGCGAATTTTGTCGCCAAGAGGTCCGGTATTTGGGATATTTGATAAGCCAAAAGGGCCTCGAACCCGATCCCGAAAAGGTCGCGCCGGTTTTGTCGTATCCGGCGCCCACGACGGTCAAGCAACTGCGGAGTTTCCTCGGCATGGTTGGTTGGTACGCACGATTTTTGCCGAACCATGCGCGTGACAAAGTCCCCTTGGTGCAGTTGCTTAAGAAAAACGAGCCCTGGCATTGGGGTAAGGCTCAAGAAACGGCTTTTCAAAATTTGAAAAAAGCCCTGAGCACCACCCCCGTTTTAGCACGTCCTGATTTTTCGTTGCCGTTCGTTCTTCAGACTGACGCGAGTCACTATGCAATCGGCGCGGTCCTCACACAAAAACAAAATGGGGAGGAACACCCCATTGTGTACGTGAATAGAGTCTTGACCGCTGCCGAGCAAAAATATACAGTGACCGAAAAAGAGTGTTTGGCAGTTTTATGGGCCATTAAAAAACTCCGTCCGTATCTCGAGGGGTACTCTTTTACCGTTATTACGGATCACAGCAGCCTCAAATGGCTGCATAATTTAAAAGATCCCACGGGACGATTGGCGAGATGGGCCCTTGATATGCAACAATACTCTTTTTCTATTGAGCATCGTAAAGGAGCCCTCCACCACGTCCCGGATGCACTTTCACGTGCGATAGTACCCCCGAACGACGTCGTCACTGAAGAACCACCTGTTCACGACTTTTTAGCGGCTCTCAAGGACATTGAGAGTCATTGGTACGCTGACCGCTTGAAAAAAGTAGAATCGCACCCCGCGTCGTACCCCGATTGGCGAGTTGAAGACGGACGTCTGTATTATCACCGTCCGTCTCCTACGCAAGAAATCATCGGAGAGGATGACGATGCGTGGAAGTTGGTTCTCCCCGAGGATCTTCGGGAAAAGGCCATTCGAAATGCCCATGATCCCCCGGCCGCTGGTCACCCCGGTATTGATAAAACATACCAAAGGGTGAGCCAAGAATTTTATTGGCCGGGGATGTTCCGAGACATCCGCCGTTTTGTGCAGCGATGTCCCGTGTGTCAACAGCACAAGGTCGAGCAGCGCGCTCCCGCTGGACACATGGGCCGGCGAATCCCCGAACGGCCATGGGCCGTGGTATCCGCCGACGTAATGGGCCCTTTTCCGCTCGGGCGTGGTCAAGCTCGGTACGTTGTAGTCTTCTTGGACAATTTTACAAAGTGGGTGGAGTGTAAGGCGCTCCGAAAAGCTACGGGGTCGGCTATTTTAACCGCTTTTGAAGACCTCGTGCTATTTCGTTGGGGAGCCCCCGAAATACTCCTCACTGACAACGGTACCGAGTTTTGCAATAAGGAGATTGATTCGGCTTTAGAAGAATGGGGAATCACGCATTACACGATTCCCCCGTATCACGCGCAAGCGAATCCGGTGGAACGAGTTAATCGTGTCCTAAAAACGATGATTTCATCGTTTATTGAAAAGGACCACCGTGAATGGAACGTGCACTTGCACGAATTCCGATTCGCTGTTAATACTGCTGTGCATTCCTCAGCTGGCGAGTCTCCAGTGGTGCTCAACTTTGGAAGAGCCCCACGATCCGTCGGCAGTATTCGACGCGCCGTGGAAGGAGAACCCCTGCTCTCCCGCAGAGACCCGCAAGCCTGGGCACAGCGATCGCGTCGCTTGTTGTTATTGCACGACTTAGTGCGACAACAATTGGAACGCGCTCACAAGCGACAAGCGAAGTATTATAATGCGCGTCATCGAGACATTAAATACCGGGTAGGCGATTTAGTTTGGCGTCGGAATAGGGTCCTCTCGTCCGCCGCAGAAAATGTGGCCGCGAAGCTGGCGGCCGCCTACATTGGTCCATTTCAGATCAAAAAGGTCCTATCGCCCGTCGTGTACGAGTTGGAGACGACCGGAACCCGTATGGTTCCGAAGGTTCACGTCTCCGACTTGAAGCCGTTTGTCGGGGATGACCCCGACGACGGCCCACCACTGACCCCTCCTAACGAAGTTTTGTTTAAGGATGCTGCGTCAAGGAAGGAGGGGAGGGCGGGCGACATCCCGCATGGCAGCGGCGCCCCACCGTCCCGAGGAGGAGTTCGACCCCCTGCCTCCGGGGGCGTGTTTGGAGCCACGGCGGACCGCGGAGGACACCCGGACAGCAGCTGTCCGGTCCGTCGTCGACACCCCCGGGGCCAGCGAGGGACGAAAGGGGCGGAAGAGGAGGCGCCGCTCACGCAAGGCCCCGCAACCCGCCGCAGCGCCCGCCTCCACGCCAAGGAGGCGGAAAAGGTCCCGGGGGGTGAGCGCCCCCGAAAAGGGAGCGGCACTCCCCCCCACTCCTCGACCGCGACCCCCGGCCCATCGGGCAACGGTCCGCCGGCCGGTGAAGCGCCCCCGCCTCGCGGTGGAGGCGCCAAGCTAGTGGCCCCGAGGGCCGAATTTTGGACGCGACGGCGCAGTTCCTGTCTCTGATGACAGGAATAATGGGAAATGCGCCGTCGCATGGACCGGCGCTGCCGGCGGTGGCGGGCCCGGCACCCGCAGGGGTTTGTTTCCGGTGCCGGCGGAGGGGGCACGAACAGCTGCAGTGCCCGTATCCCGCCGCCGGCCCCTACTGTTTTAGGTGTGGTCAGCCAGGGGTGACCCTGCGGTCCTGCCCGCATTGTGCGCGGGCAGGTCCCGCAAAGAGAGGGGCGGCCCCACACCGAAGGCGGTAGGAAGCCTGCGGGTGACCGCTTTGGTTTGTTTGTTTGTCCTTTGTCTTGGTGGTGGGTAATTTAGTTTAGTACGTAGGAAAAAAATTTAAAAAAAAAAAAAAAAAAAAAAAAATTATAAAATTAAAATGAAAAAAAAAATATATGTTTCTATGTGTGGTGGTGGAATTTTAGGGGTTTGTGCCGTCTTTTATTATTTTTCTTTTTCTCCCTATTTTATTTTCAGTTCTTCCCCCCCTTTATTTGATAATTATATTTTTGAGTTTCTTTTTTGTTTTCGTTATCCCCCCAAAATTTTGTTTCTTTTTCTTTTCACTTATTCTTTTGTTTTGTTTGTGTGCCAGCCACTTAGGCGGCAATTTAATTTCTTATATTTTATTTGATTTTTCTTCTCGTTTATATGTTTCTTTTTTGGGGTGTGTCGTGTTACTGTGTGTTACCTTGCAGCAGTATTCTCACCTCTTTATTTTTGATTTTGTATTGAAACTTTTCGGTTTTGTTTTGTTCGACTCACCGCCTCTCTCTCCGTTTCGTTGTGGGGGACAGATTTTTTTTTCTGTTCAGAGAACGGTAGAGATAGAAGGCAGCTACGCGGATCGCCCTATCGCGTGACATCGCCACCCCTGATGTCGAGCGAAAGATGGGGTTTCGGATTTTAATGCTGAGTCTCCGCCGATTTCCTGAGCGTTGATTGACTCGCATTCCGAAACAGCTGATCAGCGAGTGTGAGTAAATATTGTCTGGAGAATACTGAATATAGGCCGACGACGATGAAAAAGCCCGACCTCTCATTTAATTTGGCTAAGCCAATTATTTTGATTGAGGAAGGCTCATCGCGCCCGGATTAAGACGGCGCGACGATTTCTTGCGCCAGTTCTTATTCCGTGGCCCGTCGCTCGTCGGTATGCGAGGTTTTTGTTCTGCTTCCTCCCCGCGGCCGACAACGGAGTCAGGCGCGCTGGGTCTGAGGAAGCAAGGGTCCCCCTTCCTGGATGGGACCCATCGTTTTGTCCCTTCGCGTTTTTTTTTTGTTTTGTTGTTTGTGGTCCTCCAGTTTATCTTTCCATCTTCTTTGTTTTTTTTTCTGCCTCCTTGTCTGTGATAGGGGAAAATTACTTTTGATTCCCCTTCCTAATGGCATGAAAGTCTGTTTCAGGACCGCAGTTTTTTTTTCAAGCCGGCCGCTCGCTCGCCTCGTTGTGCGGCCTCTAGGAGCGGGCGCGAAAGCGAGGAGGGGGGGTAGGACAATTTTTGGGGGGGGGGTGTGTAACGAGGCATATTTTCATTGGGTTGATTGCCTCGTTTTTTTTTTGGGTTATGCCTCGTTACGATGATCCTCCCGAATTGCCAGCCCCACTCCTCCGCCCAAGCGGACCACCTCGCCGCTGGGGCAAGTATGAGTGAGCGTGTGTGTGTGTTTTTCTTTTCTTTTTCGTGTGTTTTTTTTATTTTCTATTTATTTCGGAAGCCACGCTTTTCTTTCCCCCCCTTTGCTGCCTCCAACCACCACCGGAGCCACCGTCGTCGTCCCCGGTCGCGGAGGAACCTCTCCCTGAGCGACGGAGGCGCGGGATGGGTCCACCGAAGGAGACACCGGCTGTCCGGTCGCGGCGCCACCCCGTCATCCTCCGCGGGGGCGACCGGCAGCCGACCACCGGGAAACGCCAGGCCTGGGGACAAGCCACCCCCAACTGCCACCTCGAGAGGGCCCCAGGACCTGGCCACCAAACCCCACCGTGGAATGGCCCATCCTCGACGCCGAAATCCTCGGGGTGGGGGAAGACCGTGAACCGGGGAAGAAGATCAGGAGAAGCCAGCGAGCTGCCGTGACGGGAAGGCGGTTTTTTTTTTCCCCCGCAAAAATCCCCGCTTAAGCCGCAGTTCCAAATCTCTTCTTTGCCGTCTCGTTTTTAGTTTCTGTTAATTTGTAGTGCGTTCCGTTTTTTCTACCTTGTGTTTTTTTTTCCCTACTGTGTATTGTGTGCCTGCGTGGAGTGTGTGTCGCCGCCGCCCCTGTGTGGAATTTTTGGGAGTACACCTGCGCAAAAAGGTAGGAGTCATCTCCGTACCCTGTTTATTGTTAGTCATTTGCGCGTGGGCGAGGGCGATAGGACCCCTGGCCCCAGTGACGAGGACCCTAGAGGCCGCGGACAGTCTACACGACACTGTCCCCTCTAATTTAGTTCTTCTTCGTTTCGCTGTATTTTGGTATTTAGGACCAACGTCCCCTTATTGTCCACGACCCCTAAGAGGGCGTGTTCCTTCGCGGGCGAATACCACAGCGTTCTTTTTGTATTTCCGATCTTTGTACTCGCGCGTACCGTGAGCCCCCGCGCCGCGAAAGCCTCCCTCGCAACTGGCGAGTCGACCCCTTTTCCTCGACCGTTGCTTGTAACGCGTGGGGCCCACGCGAATTCATTTTTTCTGTTTTGCTTGAGTGGCCTACTTGGAGGCCCGAATAAAAGCATTTTCTATTGGATACGAACTCGCGGGTCCTTTACTAATTTTTTTTTTCTGACCCCCTCTGATTCCCGATCCCGACAGAGCAGCCGGAAGGGCGATTACTCCGGACGAGTGCATTAGCACTGGCGCCCCACTAAAGAAATCGTCCGTGGGTGTGAGCATCGGTGCGTGGAGGGCCGTTTTCCCTAACTGCCCCCACTCCAGGGAACCCCCTTCGGGCTTTCCCCCCACCGATCCGTCACAAAGTGTAATAAGTATAGTAATTGTCGTCCTATCGATCATATCTGCATAATATGGCTAATAATATGAGTTAGATTGATAATAGTGAGTGTAATAAGTATAGTAATTGTCGTTCTATCGATCATATCTGCATAATATGGTTAATAATATGAGTTAGATTGATGATAGTGCGTGTAATAAGTATAGTAATTGTCGTTCTATCGATCATATGAGCATAGTATGGTTAATAATATGAGTTAGATTGATAATAATAAGAGTAATAAGTATAGTAATTGTCGTTCTATCGACCATATAAGCATAATATGGCTAAGAATATGAGTTAGATTGATAATAATAAGAGTAATAAGTATAGTAATTGTCGTCCTATCGATCATATCTGCATAATATGGTTAATAATATGAGTTAGATTGATGATAATAAGTGTAATAAGTATAGTAATTGTCGTCCTATCGATCATATCTGCATAATATGGTTAATAATATGAGTTAGATTGATAAAAATAAGAATAATAAGTAGAGTAATTGTCGTCCTATCGATCATATCTGCATAACATGGTTAATAATACGAGTTAGATTGATAAATATAAGAATAATAAGTAGAGTAATTGTCGTCCTATCGACCATATCTGCATAATATGGTTAATAATATGAGTTAGATTGATTATAGTGAGTGTGATAAGTATAGTAATTGTCGTTCTATCGGTCATTTTAGCATAATATGGCTAATAATATGAGTTAAATTGATAATAATAAGAGTAATAAGTATAGTAATTGTAGCTCTATTGCTCATATAAGCATAATATGGTTAATAATATGAGTTAGATTGATAATAATAAGAGTAATAAGTATAGTAATTGTCGATCTATCCATCATTTAAGCATAATATGGCTAATAATATGAGTTAGATTGATAATAATAATAAGAGAAATGAGTATAGTAATTGTAGTTCTATCGATCATGTCTGCATAATATGGTTAATAATATGAGTTAGATTGATAATAATAAGAGTAATAAGTATAGTAATTCTAGTTCTATCGATCATATAAGCATAATATGGCTAATGATATGAGTTAGATTGATAATAATAAGAGTAATGAGTATAGTTATTGTCGTTCTATCGATCATATAGGCATAATATGGCTAATAATATGAGTTAGATATATAATAATAAGAGTAATAAGTATAGTAATTGTAGTTCTATCGATCATATAAGCATAATATGGCTAATAATATGAGTTAGATTGATGATAGTGAGTGTAATAATTATAGTAATTGTCGTTCTATCGATCATATTAGCATAATATGGTTAATAATATGAGTTAGATTGATAATAATAAGAGTAATGAGTATAGTAATTGTCGTTCTATTGATCATATAGGCATAATATGGATAATAATATGAGTTAGATTGATAATAAGAAGAGTAATAAGTATAGTAATTGTCGATCTATCCATCATTTAAGCATAATATGGCTAATAATATGAGTTAGGTTGATAGAAATAAGAATAATAAGTACAGTAATTGTCGTTCTATCGATCATATAAGCATAGTATGGCTAATAATATGAGTTATATTGATAATAATAAGAGTAAGAAGTATAGTAATTCTAGTTCTATCGATCATATAAGCATAATATGGCTAATAATATGAGTTAGATTGATAATAATAAGAGTAAAAAGTATAGCAATTGTAGTTCTATCGATCATATAAGCATAATATGGCTAATAATATGAGTTAGATTGATGATAGTGAGTGTAATAAGTATAGTAATTGTCGTTCTATCGATCATATTAGCATAGTATGGTTAATAATATGAGTTAGATTGATAATAATAAGAGTAATAAGTATAGTAATTGTCGTTCTATCGATCATATACGCATAATATGGCTAAGAATGCGAGTTGGATTGATAATAATAAGAGTAATAAGTTTAGTATTTGTCGTCCTATCGATCATATATGCATAATATGGTTAATAATATGAGTTAGATTGATTGTAGTGAGTGTAATAAGTATAGTAATTGTCGTTCTATCGATCATATAAGCATAATATGATTAATAATATGAGTTAGATTGATGATAATAAGAGTAATAAGTATAGTAATTGTCGTCCTATCGATGATATCTGCATAATATGGCTAATAATATGAGTTAAATTGATAATAATAAGAGTAATAAGTATAGTAATTGTAGTTCTATTGCTCATATAAGCATAATATGGTTAATAATATGAGTTAGATTGATAATAATAAGAGTAATAAGTATAGTAATTGTCGATCTATCCATCATTTAAGCATAATATGGCTAATAATATGAGTTAGGTTGATAGAAATAAGAATAATAAGTACAGTAATTGTGGTTCTATCGATCATATAAGCATAATATGGCTAATGATATGAGTTAGATAGATAATAATAATAAGAGTAATGAGTATAGTAATTGAAGTTCGATCGATCATATCTGCATAATATGGTTAATAATATGAGTTAGATTGATAATAGTAAGAGTAATAAGTATAGTAATTCTAGTTCTATCGATCATATAAGCATAATATGGCTAATGATATGAGTTAGATTGATAATAATAAGAGTAATGAGTATAGTTATTGTCGTTCTATCGATCATATAAGCATAATATGGCTAATAATGTGAGTTAGATTGATAATAGTGAGTGTAATAAGTATAGTAATTGTCGTTCTATCGATCATATAAGCATAATATGGTTAATAATATGAGTTAGATTGATGATAATAAGAGTAATAGGTATAGTAATTGCCGTCCTATCGATCATATCTGCATAATGTGGTTAATAATATGAGTTAGATTGATGATAGTGAGTGTAATAAGTATAGTAATTGTGGTTCTATCGATCAAATTAGCATAGTATGGTTAATAATATGAGTTAGATTGATAATAATAAGAGTAATAAGTATAGTAATTCTAGTTCTATCGATCATATAAGCATAATATGGCTAATGATATGAGTTAGATTGATAATAATAAGAGTAATGAGTATAGTTATTGTCGTTCTATCGATCATATAGGCATAATATGGCTAATAATATGAGTTAGATTGATAATAGTGAGTGTAATAAGTATAGTAATTGTAGTTCTATTGCTCATATAAGCATAATATGGTTAATAATATGAGTTAGATTGATAATAATAAGAGTAATAAGTATAGAAATTGTAGTTCTATCGATCATATAAGCATAATGTGGCTAATAATATGAGTTAGATTGATAACAATAAGAGTAATAAGTATAGTAATTGTCGTCCTATCGATCATATAAGCATAATATGGCTAATAATATGAGTTAAATGATAATAATAAGAGTAATAAGTATAGTGATTGTCGTTCTATCGATCATTTAAGCATCTTATGGCTAATAATATGAGTGTAGATTGATAATAATAAGAGTAATAAGTATAGTAATTGTCGTTCTATCGATCATATTTGCATAATATGGTTAATAATATGAGTTAGATTGATAACAGTGAGTGTAATAAGTATAGTAATTGTCGTTCTGTCGATCATATAAGCGTAGTATGGCTAATAATATGAGTTAGATTGATAATAATAATAGTAACAAGTATAGTAACTGTCGTTCTATCGATCATATAAGCATATTATGGCTAATAATATGAGTTAGATTGATAATAATAAGAGTAATAAGTATAGTAATTGTAGTTCTATCGATCATATCTGCATAATATGGTTAATAATATGAGTTAGATTGATAGTAATAAGAGTAATAAGTATAGTAGTTCTAGTTCTATCGATCATATAAGCATAATATGGCTAATGATATGAGTTAGATTGATAATAATAAGAGTAATGAGTATAGTGATTGTCGTTCTATCGATCATTTAAGCATCTTATGGCTAATAATATGAGTTAGATTGATAATAATAAGAGTAATAAGTATAGTAATTGTCGTTCTATCGATCATATTTGCATAATATGGTTAATAATATGAGTTAGATTGATAACAGTGAGTGTAATAAGTATAGTAATTGTCGTTCTGTCGATCATTTAAGCATCTTATGGCTAATAATATGAGTTAGATTGATAATAATAAGAGTAATGAGTATAGTTATAGTCGTTCTGTCGATCGTATAAGCATAATATGGCTATTAATATGAGTTAGATTGATAATAATAAGAGTAATAAGTATAGTAATTGTCGATCTATCGATCATTTAAGCATAATATGGCTCATAATATGAGTTAGTTGATAAAAATAAGAATAATAAGTACAGTAATTGTGGTTCTATCGATGATATAAGCATAATATGGCTAATAACATGAGTTAGATTGATAATAATAAGAGTAATGAGTATAGTAATTGTCGTTCTATCGATCATATAAGCATAATATGGCTAATAATATGAGTTAGATTGATAACAATAAGAGTAATAAGTATAGTAATTGGTCGTCCTACCGATCATATAAGCATAATATGGCTAATAATATGAGTTAGATTGATAATAATAAGAGTAATAAGTATAGTAAATTGTAGTTCTATCGATCATATAAGCATAATATGCTTAATAATATGAGTTAGATTGATGATAGTGAGTGTAATAAGTATAGTAATTGTCGTTCTATCGATCATATTAGCATAATATGGTTAATAATATGAGTTAGATTGATAATAATAAGAGTAATAAGTATAGTAATTGTCGTTCTATCGATCATATAAGCATAATATGGCTAAGAATATGAGTTAGATTGATAATAATGAGAGTAACGAGTATAGTAATTGTCGTTCTATCAATCATATAAGCATTGTATGGCTAATAATACGAGTTAGATTGATAATAGTGAGTGTAATAAGTATAGTAAATGTAGTTCTATTGCTCATATAAGCATAATATGGTTAATAATATGAGTTAGATTGATAATAATAAGAGTAATAAGTATAGTAATTGTCTATCTATCGATCATTTAAGCATAATATGGCTAATAACATGAGTTAGATTGATAATAATAAGAGTAATGAGTATAGTAATTGTCGTTCTATCGATCATATAAGCATAATATGGCTAATAATATGAGTTAGATTGATAACAATAAGAGTAATAAGTATAGTAATTGTCGTCCTACCGATCATATAAGCATAATATGGCTAATAATATGGAGTTAGATTGATAATAATAAGAGTAATAAGATATAGTAATTGTCGTCCTATCGATCATATCTGCATAATATGGGTTAATAATATGAGTTAGATTGATGATAATAAGGTGTAATAAGTATAGTAATTGTCGTACTATCGATCATATCTGCATAATATGGTTAATAATATGAGTTAGATTGATAAAAATAAGAATAATAAGTAGAGTAATTGTCGTGCTATCGATCATATCTGCATAACATGGTTAATAATACGAGTTAGATTGATTTATAGTGAGTGTAATAAGTATAGTAATTGTCGTTCTATCGGTCATTTAGCATAATATGGCTAATAATATGAGTTAAATTCATAATAATAAGAGTAATAAGTATAGTACTTGTAGTTCTATTGCTCATATAAGCATAATATGGTTAATAATATGAGTTAGATTGATAATAATAAGAGTAATAAGTATAGTAATTGTCGATCTATCCCATCATTTAAGCATAATATGGCTAATAATATGAGTTAGGTTGATAGAAATAAGAATAATAAGTACAGTAATTGTGGTTCTATCGATCATATAAGCATAATACGGCTAATAATATGAGTTAGATTGATAATAATAATAAGAGTAATGAGTATAGTAATTGTAGTTCTATCGATCATATAAGCATAATATGGCTAATAAAATGAGTTTGATTGATAATAGTGAGTGTAATAAGTATAGTAATTGTCGTTCTATCGATCATATAAGCATAATATGGTTAATAATATGAGTTAGATTGATGATAATAAGAGTAATAGGTATAGTAATTGTCGTACCTATCGATCATATCTGCACAATATGGTTAATAATATGAGTTAGATTGATGATAGTGAGTGTAATAAGTATAGTAATTGTCGTTCTATCGATCAAATTAGCATAGTATGGTTAATAATATGAGTTAGATTGATAATAATAAGAGTAATAATTATAGTAATTCTAGTTCTATCGATCATATAAGCATAATATGGCTAATGATATGAGTTAGAATGATAATAATAAGAGTAATGAGTATAGTTATTGTCGTTCTATCGATCATATAGGCATAATATGGCTAATAATATGAGTTAGATTGATAATAGTGAGTGTAATAAGTATAGTAATTGTAGTTCTATTGCTCATATAAGCATAATATGGTTAATAATATGAGTTAGATTGATAATAATAAGAGTAATAATTATAGAAATTGTAGTTCTATCGATCATATAAGCATAAATGTGGCCAATAATATGAATTAGGTTGATAAAAATAAGAATAATAAGTACAGTAATTGTGGTTCTATCGATCATATAAGCATAATATGGCTAATAATATGAGTTAGATTGGTAATAATAAGAGTAATGAGTATAGTAATTGTCGTTCTATCGACCCATATAAGCATAATATGGCTAATAATATCAGTTAGATTGATAATAATAGGAGTAATAAGTATAGAAATTGTAGTTCTATCGATCATATAAGCATAATGTGGCTAATAATATGAGTTAGATTGATAACAATAAGAGTAATAAGTATAGTAATTGTCGACCTATCGATCATATAAGCATAATATGGCTAATAATATGAGTTAGATTGATAATAATAAGAGTAATAAGTATAGTGATTGTCGTTCTATCGATCATTTAAGCATCTTATGGCTAATAATATGAGTTAGATTGATAATAATAAGAGTAATAAGTATAGTAATTGTCGTTCTATCGATCATATTTGCATAGTATGGTTAATAATATGAGTTAATTGATAACAGTGAGTGTAATAAGTATAGTAATTGTCGTTCTGTCGATCATATTAGCGTAGTATGGCTAATAATGTGAGTTAGATTGATAATAATAATAGTAACAAGTATAGTAATTGTCGTTCTATCGATCATATAAGCATAATATGACTAAGAATATGAGTTAGATTGATAATAATAAGAGTAATAAGTATAGTAATTGTCGTCCTATCGATCATATCTGCATAATATGGTTAATAATATGAGTTAGATTGATAATAATAAGAGTAATGAGTATAGTAATTGTCGTTCTATTGATCATATAGGCATAATATGGATAATAATATGCGTTAGATTGATAATAGTAAGAGTAAAAAGTATAGTAATTGTAGTTCTATCGATCATATAAGCATAATATGGCTAATAAAATGAGTTAGATTGATAATAGTGAGTGTAATAAGTATAGTAATTGTCGTTCTATCGATCATATAAGCATAATATGGTTAATAATATGAGTTAGATTGATGATAATAAGAGTAATAGGTATAGTAATTGTCGTCCTATCGATCATATCTGCACAATATGGTTAATAATATGAGTTAGATTGATGATAGTGCGTGTAATAAGTATAGTAATTGTCGTTCTATCGATCAAATTAGCATAGTATGGTTAATAATATGAGTTAGATTGATAATAATAAGAGTAATAGTTATAGTAATTCTAGTTCTATCGATCATATAAGCATAATATGGCTAATGATATGAGTTAGAATGATAATAATAGGAGTAATGAGTATAGTTATTGTCGTTCTATCGATCATATAGGCATAATATGGCTAATAATATGAGTTAGATTGATAATAGTGAGTGTAATAAGTATAGTAATTGTAGTTCTATTGCTCATATAAGCATAATATGGTTAATAATATGAGTTAGATTGATAATAATAAGAGTAATAAGTATCGAAATTGTAGTTCTATCGATCATATAAGCATAATGTGGCCAATAATATGAATTAGGTTGATAAAAATAAGAATAATAAGTACAGTAATTGTGGTTCTATCGATCATATAAGCATAATATGGCTAATAATATGAGTTAGATTGGTAATAATAAGAGTAATGAGTATAGTAATTGTCGTTCTATCGGTCATATAAGCATAATATGGCTAATAATATGAGTTAGATTGAAAATAATAAGAGTAATGAGTATAGTAATTGTAGTTCTATCGATCATACCTGCATAATATGGTTAATAATATGAGTTAGATTGATAATAATAAGAGTAATAAGTATAGTAATTCTAGTTCTATCGATCATATAAGCATAATATGGCTAATGATATGAGTTAGATTGATAATAATAAGAGTAATGAGTATAGTTATTGTCGTTCTATCGATCATATAAGCATAATATGGCTAATAATATGAGTTAGATTGATAATAATAAGAGTAATAAGTATAGTGATTGTCGTTCTATCGATCATTTAAGCATCTTATGGCTAATAATATGAGTTAGATTGATAATAATAAGAGTAATAAGTATAGTAATTGTCGTTCTATCGATCATATTTGCATAATATGGTTAATAATATGAGTTAGATTGATAACAGTGAGTGTAATAAGTATAGTAATTGTCGTTCTGTCGATCATATAAGCGTAGTATGGCTAATAATATGAGTTAGATTGATAATAATAATAGTAACAAGTATAGTAATTGTCGTTCTATCGATCATATAAGCATAATATGGCTAATAATATGAGTTAGATTGATAATAATAAGAGTAATAAGTATAGTAATTGTAGTTCTATCGATCATATCTGCATAATATGGTTAATAATATGAGTTAGATTGTAAATAATAAGAGTAATAAGTATAGTAATTCTAGTTCTATCGATCATATAAGCATAATATGACTAAGAATATGAGTTAGATTGATAAAAATAAGAATAATAAGTAGAGTAATTGTCGTCCTATCGATCATATCTGCATAACATGGTTAATAATACGAGTTAGATTGATAAATATAAGAATAATAAGTAGAGTAATTGTCGTCCTATCGATCATATCTGCATAATATGGTTAATAATATGAGTTAGATTGATTATAGTGAGTGTAATAAGTATAGTAATTGTCGTTCTATCGGTCATTTTAGCATAATATGGCTAATAATATGAGTTAAATTGATAATAATAAGAGTAATAAGTATAGTAATTGTAGTTCTATTGCTCATATAAGCATAATATGGTTAATAATATGAGTTAGATTGATAATAATAAGAGTAATAAGTATAGTAATTGTCGATCTATCGATCATATTTGCATAATATGGTTAATAATATGAGTTAGATTGATAACAGTGAGTGTAATAAGTATAGTAATTGTCGTTCTGTCGATCATATAAGCGTAGTATGGCTAATAATATGAGTTAGATTGATAATAATAATAGTAACAAGTATAGTAACTGTCGTTCTATCGATCATATAAGCATAATATGGCTAATAATATGAGTTAGATTGATAATAATAAGAGTAATAAGTATAGTAATTGTAGTTCTATCGATCATATCTGCATAATATGGTTAATAATATGAGTTAGATTGATAGTAATAAGAGTAATAAGTATAGTAGTTCTAGTTCTATCGATCATATAAGCATAATATGGCTAATGATATGAGTTAGATTGATAATAATAAGAGTAATGAGTATAGTGATTGTCGTTCTATCGATCATTTAAGCATCTTATGGCTAATAATATGAGTTAGATTGATAATAATAAGAGTAATAAGTATAGTAATTGTCGTTCTATCGATCATATTTGCATAATATGGTTAATAATATGAGTTAGATTGATAGTAATAAGAGTAATAAGTATAGTAATTCTAGTTCTATCGATCATATAAGCATAATATGGCTAATGATATGAGTTAGATTGATAATAATAAGAGTAATGAGTATAGTTATTGTCGTTCTATCGATCATATAAGCATAATATGGCTAATAATATGAGTTAGATTGATAATAATAAGAGTAATGAGTATAGTTATTGTCGTTCTATCGATCATATAAGCATAATATGGCTAATAATATGAGTTAAATTCATAATAATAAGAGTAATAAGTATAGTACTTGTAGTTCTATTGCTCATATAAGCATAATATGGTTAATAATATGAGTTAGATTGATAATAATAAGAGTAATAAGTATAGTAATTGTCGATCTATCCATCATTTAAGCATAATATGGCTAATAATATGAGTTAGGTTGATAGAAATAAGAATAATAAGTACAGTAATTGTGGTTCTATCGATCATATAAGCATAATATGGCTAATAATATGAGTTAGATTGATGATAGTGAGTGTAATAAGTATAGTAATTGTAGTTCTATCGATCATATAAGCATAATATGGCTAATAATGTGAGTTAGATTGATAATAGTGAGTGTAATAAGTATAGTAATTGTAGTTCTATTGCTCATATAAGCATAATATGGTTAATAATATGAGTTAGATTGATAATAATAAGAGTAATAAGTATA
This sequence comes from Megachile rotundata, assembly GCF_050947335.1. Lineage (NCBI taxonomy): Eukaryota > Metazoa > Arthropoda > Insecta > Hymenoptera > Megachilidae > Megachile > Megachile rotundata. The sequence continues at coordinate 98,727 of NW_027473964.1, forward strand.
GAAATTGTAGTTCTATCGATCATATAAGCATAATGTGGCCAATAATATGAATTAGGTTGATAAAAATAAGAATAATAAGTACTGTAATTGTGGTTCTATCGATCATATAAGCATAATATGGCTAATAATATGAGTTAGATTGATAATAATAAGAGTAATGAGTATAGTAGTTGTCGTTCTATCGATCATATAAGCATAATATGGCTAATAATATGAGTTAGATTGATAATAATAGGAGTAATAAGTATAGAAATTGTAGTTCTATCGATCATATAAGCGTAATGTGGCTAATAATATGAGTTAGATTGATAACAATAAGAGTAATAAGTATAGTAATTGTCGTCCTATCGATCATATAAGCATAATATGGCTAATAATATGAGTTAGAATGATAATAATAAGAGTAATAAGTATAGTGATTGTCGTTCTATCGATCATTTAAGCATCTTATGGCTAATAATATGAGTTAGATTGATAATAATAAGAGTAATAAGTATAGTAATTGTCGTTCTATCGATCATATTTGCATAATATGGTTAATAATATGAGTTAGATTGATAACAGTGAGTGTAATAAGTATAGTAATTGTCGTTCTGTCGATCATATAAGCGTAGTATGGCTAATAATATGAGTTAGATTGATAATAATAATAGTAACAAGTATAGTAACTGTCGTTCTATCGATCATATAAGCATAATATGGCTAATAATATGAGTTAGATTGATAATAATAAGAGTAATAAGCATAGTAATTGTAGTTCTATCGATCATATCTGCATAATATGGTTAATAATATGAGTTAGATTGATAGTAATAAGAGTAATAAGTATAGTAGTTCTAGTTCTATCGATCATATAAGCATAATATGGCTAATGATATGAGTTAGATTGATAATAATAAGAGTAATGAGTATAGTGATTGTCGTTCTATCGATCATTTAAGCATCTTATGGCTAATAATATGAGTTAGATTGATAATAATAAGAGTAATAAGTATAGTAATTGTCGTTCTATCGATCATATTTGTATAATATGGTTAATAATATGAGTTAGATTGATAACAGTGAGTGTAATAAGTATAGTAATTGTCGTTCTGTCGATCATTTAAGCATCTTATGGCTAATAATATGAGTTAGATTGATAATAATAAGAGTAATGAGTATAGTTATAGTCGTTCTGTCGATCGTATAAGCATAATATGGCTATTAATATGAGTTAGATTGATAATAATAAGAGTAATAAGTATAGTAATTGTCGATCTATCGATCATTTAAGCATAATATGGCTCATAATATGAGTTAGGTTGATAAAAATAAGAATAATAAGTACAGTAATTGTGGTTCTATCGATGATATAAGCATAATATGGCTAATAACATGAGTTAGATTGATAATAATAAGAGTAATGAGTATAGTAATTGTCGTTCTATCGATCATATAAGCATAATATGGCTAATAATATGAGTTAGATTGATAATAATAAGAGTAATAAGTATAGAAATTGTAGTTCTATCGATCATATAAGCATAATATGGCTAATAATATGAGTTAGATTGATAACAATAAGAGTAATAAGTATAGTAATTGTCGTCCTACCGATCATATAAGCATAATATGGCTAATAATATGAGTTAGATATATAATAATAAGAGTAATAAGTATAGTAATTGTAGTTCTATTGCTCATATAAGCATAATATGGTTAATAATATGAGTTAGATTGATAATAATAAGAGTAATAAGTATAGAAATTGTAGTTCTATCGATCATATAAGCATAATGTGGCCAATAATATGAATTAGGTTGATAAAAATAAGAATAATAAGTACAGTAATTGTGGTTCTATCGATCATATAAGCATAATATGGCTAATAATATGAGTTAGATTGATAATAATAAGAGTAATGAGTATAGTAATTGTCGTTCTATCGATCATATAAGCATAATATGGCTAATAATATGAGTTAGATTGATAATAATAGGAGTAATAAGTATAGAAATTGTAGTTCTATCGATCATATAAGCATAATGTGGCTAATAATATGAGTTAGATTGATAACAATAAGAGTAATAAGTATAGTAATTGTCGTCCTATCGATCATATAAGCATAATATGGCTAATAATATGAGTTAGAATGATAATAATAAGAGTAATAAGTATAGTGATTGTCGTTCTATCGATCATTTAAGCATCTTATGGCTAATAATATGAGTTAGATTGATAATAATAAGAGTAATAAGTATAGTAATTGTCGTTCTGTCGATCATATAAGCGTAGTATGGCTAATAATATGAGTTAGATTGATAATAATAATAGTAACAAGTATAGTAACTGTCGTTCTATCGATCATATAAGCATAATATGGCTAATAATATGAGTTAGATTGATAATAATAAGAGTAATAAGCATAGTAATTGTAGTTCTATCGATCATATCTGCATAATATGGTTAATAATATGAGTTAGATTGATAGTAATAAGAGTAATAAGTATAGTAGTTCTAGTTCTATCGATCATATAAGCATAATATGGCTAATGATATGAGTTAGATTGATAATAATAAGAGTAATGAGTATAGTGATTGTCGTTCTATCGATCATTTAAGCATCTTATGGCTAATAATATGAGTTAGATTGATAATAATAAGAGTAATAAGTATAGTAATTGTCGTTCTATCGATCATATTTGCATAATATGGTTAATAATATGAGTTAGATTGATAACAGTGAGTGTAATAAGTATAGTAATTGTCGTTCTGTCGATCATTTAAGCATCTTATGGCTAATAATATGAGTTAGATTGATAATAATAAGAGTAATGAGTATAGTTATAGTCGTTCTGTCGATCGTATAAGCATAATATGGCTATTAATATGAGTTAGATTGATAATAATAAGAGTAATAAGTATAGTAATTGTCGATCTATCGATCATTTAAGCATAATATGGCTCTTAATATGAGTTAGGTTGATAAAAATAAGAATAATAAGTACAGTAATTGTGGTTCTATCGATGATATAAGCATAATATGGCTAATAACATGAGTTAGATTGATAATAATAAGAGTAATGAGTATAGTAATTGTCGTTCTATCGATCATATAAGCATAATATGGCTAATAATATGAGTTAGATTGATAATAATAAGAGTAATAAGTATAGAAATTGTAGTTCTATCGATCATATAAGCATAATGTGGCTAATAATATGAGTTAGATTGATAACAATAAGAGTAATAAGTATAGTAATTGTCGTCCTACCGATCATATAAGCATAATATGGCTAATAATATGAGTTAGATATATAATAATAAGAGTAATAAGTATAGTAATTGTAGTTCTATTGCTCATATAAGCATAATATGGTTAATAATATGAGTTAGATTGATAATAATAAGAGTAATAAGTATAGAAATTGTAGTTCTATCGATCATATAAGCATAATGTGGCCAATAATATGAATTAGGTTGAGAAAAATAAGAATAATATGTACAGTAATTGTGGTTCTATCGATCATATAAGCATAATATGGCTAATAATATGAGTTAGATTGATAATAATAAGAGTAATGAGTATAGTAATTGTCGTTCTATCGATCATATAAGCATAATATGGCTAATAATATGAGTTAGATTGATAATAATAGGAGTAATAAGTATAGAAATTGTAGTTCTATCGATCATATAAGCATAATGTGGCTAATAATATGAGTTAGATTGATAACAATAAGAGTAATAAGTATAGTAATTGTCGTCCTATCGATCATATAAGCATAATATGGCTAATAATATGAGTTAGAATGATAATAATAAGAGTAATAAGTATAGTGATTGTCGTTCTATCGATCATTTAAGCATCTTATGGCTAATAATATGAGTTAGATTGATAATAATAAGAGTAATAAGTATAGTAATTGTCGTTCTATCGATCATATTTGCATAATATGGTTAATAATATGAGTTAGATTGATAACAGTGAGTGTAATAAGTATAGTAATTGTCGTTCTGTCGATCATATAAGCGTAGTATGGCTAATAATATGAGTTAGATTGATAATAATAATAGTAACAAGTATAGTAACTGTCGTTCTATCGATCATATAAGCATAATATGGCTAATAATATGAGTTAGATTGATAATAATAAGAGTAATAAGTATAGTAATTGTAGTTCTATCGATCATATCTGCATAATATGGTTAATAATATGAGTTAGATTGATAGTAATAAGAGTAATAAGTATAGTAATTGTCGTTCTATCGATCATATAAGCATAGTATGGCTAATAATACGAGTTCGTTTGATAATAGTGAGTGTAATGAGTATAGTAATTGTCGTTCTATCAAACACATAAGCATATTATGGCTAATAATATGAGTTAGATTGGTAATAATAAGTGTAATAAGTATAGTAATTGTCGTCCTATCGATCATATCTGCATAATATGGCTAATAATATGAGTTAGATTGATAACAGTGAGTGTAATAAGTATAGTAATTGTCGTTCTGTCGATCATATAAGCATAATATGGCCAATAATATGAGTTAGAATGATAATAATAAGAGTAATAAGTATAGTGATTGTCGTTCTATCGATCATTTAAGCATCTTATGGCTAATAATATGAGTTAGATTGATAATAATAAGAGTAATGAGTATAGTTATTGTCGTTCTATCGATCGTATAAGCATAATATGGCTATTAATATGAGTTAGATTGATAATAATAAGAGTAATAAGTATAGTGATTGTCGTTCTATCGATCATTTAAGCATCTTATGGCTAATAATATGAGTTAGATTGATAATAATAAGAGTAATAAGTATAGTAATTGTCGTTCTATCGATCATATAAGCATAATGTGGCCAATAATATGAATTAGGTTGATAAAAATAAGAATAATAAGTACAGTAATTGTGGTTCTATCGATCATATAAGCATAATATGGCTAATAATATGAGTTAGATTGGTAATAATAAGAGTAATGAGTATAGTAATTGTCGTTCTATCGACCATATAAGCATAATATGGGCTAATAATATGAGTTAGATTGATAATAATAGGAGTAATAAGTATAGAAATTGTAGTTCTATCGATCATATAAGCATAATGTGGCTAATAATATGAGTTAGATTGATAACAATAAGAGTAATAAGTATAGTAATTGTCGTCCTATCGATCATATAAGCATAATATGGCTAATAATATGAGTTAGATTGATAATAATAAGAGTAATAAGTATAGTGATTGTCGTTCTATCGATCATTTAAGCATCTTATGGCTAATAATATGAGTTAGATTGATAATAATAAGAGTAATAAGTATAGTAATTGTCTTTCTATCGATCATATTTGCATAGTATGGTTAATAATATGAGTTAGATTGATAACAGTGAGTGTAATAAGTATAGTAATTGTCGTTCTGTCGATCATATTAGCGTAGTATGGCTAATAATGTGAGTTAGATTGATAATAATAATAGTAACAAGTATAGTAATTGTCGTTCTATCGATCATATAAGCATAATATGACTAAGAATATGAGTTAGATTGATAATAATAAGAGGAATAAGTATAGTAATTGTCGTCCTATCGATCATATCTGCATAATATGGTTAATAATATGAGTTAGATTGATAATAATAAGAGTAATGAGTATAGTAATTGTCGTTCTATTGATCATATAGGCATAATATGGATAATAATATGCGTTAGATTGATAATAGTAAGAGTAAAAAGTATAGTAATTGTAGTTCTATCGATCATATAAGCATAATATGGCTAATAAAATGAGTTAGATTGATAATAGTGAGTGTAATAAGTACAGTAATTGTCGTTCTATCGATCATATAAGCATAATATGGTTAATAATATGAGTTAGATTGATGATAATAAGAGTAATGGGTATAGTAATTGTCGTCCTATCGATCATATCTGCACAATATGGTTAATAATATGAGTTAGATTGATGATAGTGGAGTGTAATAAGTATAGTAATTGTCGTTCTATCGATCAAATTAGCATAGTATGGTTAATAATATGAGTTAGATTGATAATAATAAGAGTAATAGTTATAGTAATTCTAGTTCTATCGATCATATAAGCATAATATGGCTAATGATATGAGTTAGAATGATAATAATAAGAGTAATGAGTATAGTTATTGTCGTTCTATCGATCATATAGGCATAATATGGCTAATAATATGAGTTAGATTGATAATAGTGAGTGTAATAAGTATAGTAATTGTAGTTCTATTGCTCATATAAGCATAATACGGTTAATAATATGAGTTAGATTGATAATAATAAGAGTAATAAGTATCGAAATTGTAGTTCTATCGATCATATAAGCATAATGTGGCCAATAATATGAATTAGGTTGATAAAAATAAGAATAATAAGTACAGTAATTGTGGTTCTATCGATCATATAAGCATAATATGGCTAATAATATGAGTTAGATTGGTAATAATAAGAGTAATGAGTATAGTAATTGTCGTTCTATCGATCATATAAGCATAATATGGCTAATAATATGAGTTAGATTGAAAATAATAAGAGTAATGAGTATAGTAATTGTAGTTCTATCGATCATACCTGCATAATATGGTTAATAATATGAGTTAGATTGATAATAATAAGAGTAATAAGTATAGTAATTCTAGTTCCATCGATCATATAAGCATAATATGGCTAATGATATGAGTTAGATTGATAATAATAAGAGTAATGAGTATAGTTATTGTCGTTCTATCGATCATATAAGCATAATATGGCTAATAATATGAGTTAGATTGATAATAATAAGAGTAATAAGTATAGTGATTGTCGTTCTACCGATCATTTAAGCATCTTATGGCTAATAATATGAGTTAGATTGATAATAATAAGAGTAATAAGTATAGTAATTGTCGTTCTATCGATCATATTTGCATAATATGGTTAATAATATGAGTTAGATTGATAACAGTGAGTGTAATAAGTATAGTAATTGTCGTTCTGTCGATCATATAAGCGTAGTATGGCTAATAATATGAGTTAGATTGATAATAATAATAGTAACAAGTATAGTAATTGTCGTTCTATCGATCATATAAGCATAATATGGCTAATAATATGAGTTAGATTGATAATAATAAGAGTAATAAGTATAGTAATTGTAGTTCTATCGATCATATCTGCATAATATGGTTAATAATATGAGTTAGATTGTAAATAATAAGAGTAATAAGTATAGTAATTCTAGTTCTATCGATCATATAAGCATAATATGACTAAGAATATGAGTTAGATTGATAAAAATAAGAATAATAAGTAGAGTAATTGTCGTCCTATCGATCATATCTGCATAACATGGTTAATAATACGAGTTAGATTGATAAATATAAGAATAATAAGTAGAGTAATTGTCGTCCTATCGATCATATCTGCATAATATGGTTAATAATATGAGTTAGATTGATTATAGTGAGTGTAATAAGTATAGTAATTGTCGTTCTATCGGTCATTTTAGCATAATATGGCTAATAATATGAGTTAAATTGATAATAATAAGAGTAATAAGTATAGTAATTGTAGTTCTATTGCTCATATAAGCATAATATGGTTAATAATATGAGTTAGATTGATAATAATAAGAGTAATGAGTATAGTAATTGTCGTTCTATTAATCATATAGGCATAATATGGATAATAATATGCGTTAGATTGATAATAATAAGAGTAAAAAGTATAGTAATTGTAGTTCTATCGATCATATAAGCATAATATGGCTAATAAAATGAGTTAGATTGATAATAGTGAGTGTAATATGTATAGTAATTGTCGTTCTATCGATCATATAAGCATAATATGGTTAATAGTATGAGTTAGATTGATGATAATAAGAGTAATAGGTATAGTAATTGTCGTCCTATCGATCATATCTGCACAATATGGTTAATAATATGAGTTAGATTGATGATAGTGAGTGTAATAAGTATAGTAATTGTCGTTCTATCGATCAAATTAGCATAGTATGGCTAATAATATGAGTTAGATTGGTAATAATAAGTGTAATAAGTATAGTAATTGTCGTCCTATCGATCATATCTGCATAATATGGCTAATAATATGAGTTAGATTGATAACAGTGAGTGTAATAAGTATAGTAATTGTCGTTCTGTCGATCATATAAGCATAATATGGCCAATAATATGAGTTAGAATGATAATAATAAGAGTAATAAGTATAGTGATTGTCGTTCTATCGATCATTTAAGCATCTTATGGCTAATAATATGAGTTAGATTGATAATAATAAGAGTAATGAGTATAGTTATTGTCGTTCTATCGATCGTATAAGCATAATATGGCTATTAATATGAGTTAGATTGATAATAATAAGAGTAATAAGTATAGTGATTGTCGTTCTATCGATCATTTAAGCATCTTATGGCTAATAATATGAGTTAGATTGATAATAATAAGAGTAATAAGTATAGTAATTGTCGTTCTATCGATCATATAAGCATAATGTGGCCAATAATATGAATTAGGTTGATAAAAATAAGAATAATAAGTACAGTAATTGTGGTTCTATCGATCATATAAGCATAATATGGCTAATAATATGAGTTAGATTGGTAATAATAAGAGTAATGAGTATAGTAATTGTCGTTCTATCGACCATATAAGCATAATATGGCTAATAATATGAGTTAGATTGATAATAATAGGAGTAATAAGTATAGAAATTGTAGTTCTATCGATCATATAAGCATAATGTGGCTAATAATATGAGTTAGATTGATAACAATAAGAGTAATAAGTATAGTAATTGTCGTCCTATCGATCATATAAGCATAATATGGCTAATAATATGAGTTAGATTGATAATAATAAGAGTAATAAGTATAGTGATTGTCGTTCTATCGATCATTTAAGCATCTTATGGCTAATAATATGAGTTAGATTGATAATAATAAGAGTAATAAGTATAGTAATTGTCTTTCTATCGATCATATTTGCATAGTATGGTTAATAATATGAGTTAGATTGATAACAGTGAGTGTAATAAGTATAGTAATTGTCGTTCTGTCGATCATATTAGCGTAGTATGGCTAATAATGTGAGTTAGATTGATAATAATAATAGTAACAAGTATAGTAATTGTCGTTCTATCGATCATATAAGCATAATATGACTAAGAATATGAGTTAGATTGATAATAATAAGAGTAATAAGTATAGTAATTGTCGTCCTATCGATCATATCTGCATAATATGGTTAATAATATGAGTTAGATTGATAATAATAAGAGTAATGAGTATAGTAATTGTCGTTCTATTGATCATATAGGCATAATATGGATAATAATATGCGTTAGATTGATAATAGTAAGAGTAAAAAGTATAGTAATTGTAGTTCTATCGATCATATAAGCATAATATGGCTAATAAAATGAGTTAGATTGATAATAGTGAGTGTAATAAGTACAGTAATTGTCGTTCTATCGATCATATAAGCATAATATGGTTAATAATATGAGTTAGATTGATGATAATAAGAGTAATGGGTATAGTAATTGTCGTCTATCGATTCATATCTGCACAATATGGTTAATAATATGAGTTAGATTGATGATAGTGAGTGTAATAAGTATAGTAATTGTCGTTCTATCGATCAAAGATTAGCATAGTATGGTTAATAATAATGAGTTAGAATTGATAATAATACGAGAGTAATAGTTTATAGTAATTCTAGTTCTATCGATCATATAAGCATAATATGGCTAATGATATGAGTTAGAATGATAATAATAAGAGTAATGAGTATAGTTATTGTCGTTCTATCGATCATATAGGCATAATATGGCTAATAATATGAGTTAGATTGATAATAGTGAGTGTAATAAGTATAGTAATTGTAGTTCTATTGCTCATATAAGCATAATACGGTTAATAATATGAGTTAGATTGATAATAATAACGAGTTAATAAGTATCGAAATTGTAGTTCTATCGATCATATAAGCATAATGTGGCCAATAATATGAATTAGGTTGATAAAAATAAGAATAGATAAGTTACAGTAATTGTGGATTCTATCGATCATATAAGCATAATATGGCTAATAATATGAGTTAGATTGGTAATATAAGAGTAATGAGTATAGTAAATTGTCGTTCTATCGATCATATAAGCATAATCATGGCTAATAATATGAGTTAGATTGAAAATAATAAGAGTAATGAGTATAGTAATTGTAGTTCTATCGATCATACCTGCATAATATGGTTAATAATATGAGTTAGATTGATAATAATAAGAGTAATAAGTATAGTAATTCTAGTTCCATCGATCATATAAGCATAATATGGCTAATGATATGGAGTTAGATTGATAATAATAAGAGTAATGAGTATAGTTATTGTCGTTCTATCGATCATATAAGCATAATATGGCTAATAATATGAGTTAGATTGATAATAATAAGAGTAATAAGTATAGTGATTGTCGTTCTACCGATCATTTAAGCATCTTATGGCTAATAATATGAGTTAGATTGATAATAATAAGAGTAATAAGTATAGTAATTGTCGTTCTATCGATCATATTTGCATAATATGGTTAATAATATGAGTTAGATTGATAACAGTGAGTGTAATAAGTATAGTAATTGTCGTTCTGTCGATCATATAAGCGTAGTATGGCTAATAATATGAGTTAGATTGATAATAAATAATAGTAACAAGTATAGTAATTGTCGTTCTATCGATCATATAAGCATAATATGGCTAATAATATGAGTTAGATTGATAATAATAAGAGTAATAAGTATAGGTAATTGTAGTTCTATCGATCATATCTGCATAATATGGTTAATAATATGAGTTAGATTGTAAATAATAAGAGTAATAAGTATAGTAATTCTAGTTCTATCGATCATATAAGCATAATATGACTAAGAATATGAGTTAGATTGATAAAAATAAGAATAATAAGTAGAGTAATTGTCGTCCTATCGATCATATCTGCATAACATGGTTAATAATACGAGTTAGATTGATAAATATAAGAATAATAAGTAGAGTAATTGTCGTCCTATCGATCATATCTGCATAATATGGTTAATAATATGAGTTAGATTGATTATAGTGAGTGTAATAAGTATAGTAATTGTCGTTCTATCGGTCATTTTAGCATAATATGGCTAATAATATGAGTTAAATTGATAATAATAAGAGTAATAAGTATAGTAATTGTAGTTCTATTGCTCATATAAGCATAATATGGTTAATAATATGAGTTAGATTGATAATAATAAGAGTAATGAGTATAGTAATTGTCGTTCTATTAATCATATAGGCATAATATGGATAATAATATGCGTTAGATTGATAATAATAAGAGTAAAAAGTATAGTAATTGTAGTTCTATCGATCATATAAGCATAATATGGCTAATAAAATGAGTTAGATTGATAATAGTGAGTGTAATATGTATAGTAATTGTCGTTCTATCGATCATATAAGCATAATATGGTTAATAGTATGAGTTAGATTGATGATAATAAGAGTAATAGGTATAGTAATTGTCGTCCTATCGATCATATCTGCACAATATGGTTAATAATATGAGTTAGATTGATGATAGTGAGTGTAATAAGTATAGTAATTGTCGTTCTATCGATCAAATTAGCATAGTATGGCTAATAATATGAGTTAGATTGATAATAATAAGAGTAATAAGTATAGTAATTCTAGTTCTATCGATCATATAAGCATAATATGGCTAATGATATGAGTTAGAATGATAATAATAAGAGTAATGAGTATAGTAATTGTAGTTCTATTGATCATATAGGCATAATATGGATAATAATATGCGTTAGATTGATAATAATAAGAGTAAAAAGTATAGTAATTGTAGTTCTATCGATCATATAAGCATAATATGGCTAATAACATGAGTTAGATTGATAATAATAAGAGTAATGTGTATAGTAATTGTCGTTCTATCGATCATATAAGCATAATATGGCTAATAATATGAGTTAGATTGATAATAATAAGAGTAATAAGTATAGAAATTGTAGTTCTATCGATCATATAAGCATAATATGGCTAATAATATGAGTTAGATTGATAACAATAAGAGTAATAAGTATATTAATTGTCGTCCTACCGATCATATAAGCATAATATGGCTAATAATATGAGTTAGATTGATAATAATAAGAGTAATAAGTATAGTAATTGTAGTTCTATCGATCATATAAGCATAATATGCTTAATAATATGAGTTTGATTGATGATAGTGAGTGTAATAAGTATAGTAATTG